>NC_133284.1:39109830-39346788 GCF_005239225.2 Populus alba | reverse complement strand
CAAAATCTTTTTTCCAACAACACTAATCTTGCAATTTTGGACCTCTGAGACTTGAGATAAGGGCCGTAAACTGAGATAGTATTTGCAGTGCAGGAATTTCGGGTTTGATTCAATCCTTGTTTTTCAACTTGCTTTTTGGCTTCGAAATAGAAAAATTGAGTTATATGTTGGCATGAGTTGTCCTCTGCGAGATTAAAGGAGGAAGATCAACAATATATTCATTAGCGAATTAAGCCCATAAATGTGTAGCCATAATTGGAAATTTATGTTATTTACATTATCCCGGGTAACAGTCTGTTATATATATATTCCCTTATTCATGTAAATAAAGTATTGAAATAGAGAAAATTTATCTCTATTTTTTCATCCATTCATCATGGTATCAAAGCATACCGATCCTTTTTAATATCCTACCAATCCTTCTTGTCTCCTTCCATGGCTGATACTAAACCCCAAACTGAGGAATCTTTATCTTCCTCCATCCTAGCCGAATTAACTACAAGAATGACTGAAGTTTTGAGCAAAACTTCAGCCCCAACCCAGACTTCTGATGGTGCAACTACACCAATCGGCATCAAGTTGGATGGCACCAACTATGCATTTTGATCCCAGGTGGTCGAGATGTATATATCAGGCAAGGACAAACAAGGATATATAAATGGCGATCTATCTCAACCTCTTCAAACAAATTCTACTTTTTGACTATGGCGTATGAAACGCAATTGTTAAAGGGTGGCTGAATAAATTCCATGCATCCCTCTCTTGTCAGTAATTTCATCCGCTTCCTTACAGCTAAATTGGTGTTGGATGCAATAGCTACTACATACTTTGATGGCAGTGACACCTCCCAGGTGTATGACCTTTGGCGACGTATGACACGCCTTAAACAAGATGGCGGTTCACTGGAAAAGTTCTATAATGAACTCCAAGGTCTCTGGCACGAAATCGACTTTCGTCATCCAAACTCGATGGAATGCCCAACAGATATTCAACATTACAATTCTCTTATTCAAGAAGAACAAGTATATGTATTCTTGGATGGTCTTGATGACCATTTAGATCATATCAGGTGTGATGTTTTGCAGATAAAGCCATTCCTAATAGTGGAGCAAGCCTATGCACACGTTAGGAGGGAAGCTCTTCGTTAAGGAGTGATGACCACATGTGTTGATGATCTACTTGGAGCAGGCTTGGCATCTAAAAGTTTCAAGCACAGCTCATATTCTCTCTCTTTTCATGGTGGCAAATCAGTTTCCAACTCTAAATCCCGAGCCACCTCTGATGGCACTAAATGCTTTCATTGTAGGGGGCAAAACATACTCATGAGACTTGTTTCAAATTTCATGGGTATCCTGATTGGTGGTATGAGCTTCAGGGCTCAAAGCGTTGTGATGAAATGGTGGCAACATAAGACAAGCTACAGTGGTAACAATAGTAGAACCGCTATATGTCCTTTATTCCAATGGCTAAGATCCATTAGTGTACCACTAGACAAGCTATAGTGGCTATAGCAGACCCACACTCGGGTAATGCTCTACTTGGTTCTAATCAGGAAGTTGATTGCAATGACTAGATACTTGATTCAAGAGCAACAAACCACATGACTTTTGATGCCAGTGATTTCTCCCCGCAATCCCTTCCAAGGTGAACTAGCATTATAAATGCTAATGAGACATTTCTTCAGTAACAGGGGCTTGGACAGTAATGATATCACCAACCCTATCATTGTCTTATACATTACTTGTGCCTTCTTTATCTTACAAGCTATTGTCCCATGAGTCAAATTACTAAAGCCTTGAACTGTGTTGTGCTCATTTACCTATGTTTGCCTTATTCAGGATATTCTCACCTAAGGAGATTATTGGGCTGGTATTAAGAGGGGGGCTCTATATATGGAAGATATTAATATTGGATGAGCACATCACTTACATCAATCAAGCGACCTCAAAATGAAACAAATTTTGCTCTGGCATTGTCTGTTAGGCCACCCATCGTTTGGTTATTTGCAACATATGTTTTCCTGATTTATTTCTGGGTTTGTCGAATTTGGATATTAAAATATGAAACATTGCATTTTAACTAAAAATTCATCAAGTTACTTATCCATTAAGTATGAATAAGAGTGATATTTCTTTTGCTTTGATTCACTCTAACATATAGGGTCCTTCCCCAAAATCTACTTTGTCTGGTTTTCGCTGGTTTGTGATATTTGTTGATGAATGTACTTGAATGACTTGGATTTATCTATTGAAACATAAAAAATGAGTTTTTTTTTTTTCATGTATTCAAATCATTTCATTAAAAATGATTCAGACTCAGTTCGCCAGCTAAGCTCCAAACACTTCGATCAGACAATGTGGCGAGTATGTGAATCAATAGTTTCGTAATTATTTCCACCACTATGGACTAATTTATGAGACCTCATGCCCCCAGACTCCGCAACAAAATGGTATTACAGAACGCAAGAATCGTCACATTCTTAAAACTGCTTGAGCTCTGCTATTTGAGCTCACGTACTTAACCACTATTGGGGTGATGTTGTTGCCACAACTGTCCATCTCATTAATTGCATGCCTTTAAAAGTTCTTGAGTTTAAGACTTCGCTATAGGTCTTGTCAACCTATGTGTCATTACCCACAATATTGAACTTGATCCTTGTGCCATTCGTTGTCTTTTTTTGGGATATGCTACACACCAAAAAGGGTATTGATGCTACGACCCAATTACTAGGCACACATGTGTGATTATGGATGTCTTGTTCCTTGAATCTGACACTTTCTACTCTCCTGCTGCATCTAATTCTTCTCTTCAGGGGGAGACAAAAGTAGAAGAAATGAATTGGTTAACATTTGACTGGTTCAAAAACATTGATCCGACACCAAATACAACTTAACCTATTATCAATCAAGAATCTAATCTAGAGTTGGCATCACCGAAAACTTAACCTATTATCAATCAAGAATCTAATCAAGAGTTGACATCTCCGAAAACTGAAGTAACATCTCTAGAAGTAGTAATAGTACCCCCCACTCTTTAGTATCCAATGACCCATCTCCTAAGAATATCATTAAGGTAAGCTCTCTTATCCCACCTCACATTCCTGATGATATGGATACCCTTGGTGGCTGTGAGCTACCTTTCAGGCAAAATCGAGGAAAACCTCCAAACAAATATTCTCCAGAACTAGAGGATCAAAGATCAAGATATCCAATTGCCAATTATGTTTCGACAAAGAAACTGTCTGAACATCTCAAGAACTTTATGAATGAACTCTCCTCACATCATATTCCCATAAGTATTGATGAAGCTTTGGATGACTCTAGGTGGATCCAAGCTATGAGGGAGGAAATGGAAGTTTTACTAAAAAATAAAACATGGACTCTTGTTTCTCTACTAGAAGGTCAAAAAACAGTGGGATGTAAGTGGGTATTCTCCATCAAGTACAAAGCCGATGGGTCAGTTGAAAGGTACAAAGCAAAGCTAGTGGCAAAGAGTCATACGCAAACCTATGGCATAGATTATCAAGAAACATTCTCACCTGTTGCAAAATTAAGTACTGTTAGAGTTCTATTATCTCTTGCAGCATATCTTGATTGACCATTACACATTTTTACATGGAGATCTTGAAGAAGAAATTTACATGGATGTCCCTCCAAGATATATGGCAAACTCTGAAGCTAAGATCATGTGCAAACTACAAAGAACTTTATACGGCCTAAAGCAGTCTCCTAAAGCATGGTTTGGGCATTTGAACTCAACAATGAGGAAATATAGCTTCCAACAAAGCAACTCGGATCATACTTTATTTTTAAAACATCACCGGGGTAAGGTAACAGCTTTGATAGTGTATGTAGATGATATGATCATTACAGGAGATGACTCAGAGGAAATAACAAGACTTTAAGAGCAAATGGCATAGAATTTGAGATGAAAAATCTATGACTCAAATACTTTCTAGGGAATTGAAGTTGCTAGGTTAAAACACGGCATATTCCTTTCCCAATAAAAATATATCCTGGATTTATTATCAGATGTAGGATTACTGGATTGTAAGCCTGCAAATACACTGATAATTCAAAATCATAGACTAGGAGAATACCCAGACCAAGTGCCAATAGATAAAGGAAGGTATCAAAGAATAGTAGGAAAATTGATTTATCTCTCTCATACACGACCGGACATCGCTTATGCAGTAAGTGTGGTAAGCCAATTCATGCACTATCCGAGTGAAAATCATATGAATGCAGTAATTTGGATTCTCAGATACCTAAAGTTCTCTCCTGGTAAAGGACTTATGTTTACAAGAAACAATCACTTAGAAGTGGAAGACTACACAAATGTTGACTGGGCAGGAAATATTTATGATAGAAAATCAACTTCAGGTTATTTCACATTGGTTAGAGGAAACCTAGTTACCTGGAGAAGTAAAAAGAAAAATGTGGTAGCATTATCAAGTGCTGAAGCTGAGTTTCGTAGGATAGCTAAAGGTCTTTGTGAACTTCTCTGGCTCTGAAGGCTGTTAACTGAAATTGGATTTACTCTTAAAGGAGAAATGAATCTATTTTCTGATAACAAAGTTACAATTGATATCTCTCACAATCCAGTCCATCATGATTGGACCAAATATGTGGAAGTAGACCAACACTTTACCAAACAGAATCTTGAGGCCAAGATAATTTGATTTTCGTTTGTTAAATCCAAAGACCAGTTGGAAGACATACTTACAAAAGCTGTATGTAGCAGAAGCTTCTACAACTCACTTGGCAAGTTGGGCATCCGAGATATATATGCACCAACTTGAGAGGGAGTGTTGGCATGAGTTGTCCTCTGCGAGATTAAAGGAGGAAGATCAACAATATATTCATTAGCGAATTACGCCATAAATGTATATTCATAATTAGAAATTTACATTATTTACGTTATGGTAACAATTTGTTATATATATTCCCTTATTCATGCAAATAAAGTATTGAAATAAAGAAAGATTTCTCTCTATTTTTTCCTCCATTTTGTCATTATATGCCCTTCATATGTTTTGTAGACCTTCATCTCACTATTTGAAAATGGTGACGAACATTTGAAACTAAGTTATATAGCTTCCTTTGCAGCACATAAGTAAATCACTGTTTCAGTTTTATTGTCGAGCTCTGCCTGCTCAGTAATCTATTATCTGAAAACGTATTAATTTCCCACGAGGTCAATAGTTCAAAAAGGATCCAAAATTCTAATTATCTTCTGCAACATGTCCAAAATATTTCAAAATCAAGCATGAATAGTGGAAAATGTACATGCTAAAAATTTCCTTATCAAGCTTATTTGAAGTGTGGTTGCGGTTGCTTTCCAAATAACTTTTCGTGCTAAAATACATGCCAATGATTTTTTTTTGTTTTTTTAAAATTATTTTTTGACATCAGTACATTAAATGATTTGAAAACACTTAAAACATATTAATTTAAAGTTAATAAAAAAATAAAAAATTTAAGATTTTTTCAAAAGTACTTTTTGAAACGCAAAAAACAAATAGACCCATAGTCTCAATTAAAATGAGTCCCTCTCATTTTATAATACATTTTTCTTTTAAATTCGATCATAAAAAAATTGTCAAATCATCAATTAAAATTAAAATATTTTATTAAATGACTAGCACTTTTATGTTGAATAGATATATTTAATTTTTTTTTAAAATAACATAATTAGTAGCCTCCTTATTTCTTTTTATTAGAGAATAAAGAAGCAAAATTTTTTTTTTCTAAAGAGAATAGAAATAGAAAAATGAAAAGAAAAACAATTCTAGTAATTTGATTGTAGTGACCAAATTGGAAACTAAGTGAAGTTATGTAATGTTTTTTTTTTTTAAGTGGTTTTTAATTAGAAATATATTAAAATAATATATATTTTAAATTTTATTAATATTATATAAAAATAATTAAAAATACTTTTAAAATATTAGTTTAATAATTTCTCCATGAAAAATAATTTTAAAAGTAAATAAAATGCCAAACCTTACATGCAGTATAGAAAACAAACTAGCCATTTAATCCATGTTTCACTGCGAGTTATAATTTTGTTTTCAAAAAAATACTGGATATGCAAGTTATTTCAATATGTTTTTTTATATAAAAATATTCAAAGTGTAAATTAAAAAATCTATACAAGTAAGATCAAAATATTTCATAACATAAAAGTGAGACTTGTATCCGATTATATTTACCCAACCTTATTTATTTAAATAAATAAAAGATAAAATCTACTTCCTAAAAAACTAATGACTTAAACAATAAACACATAATGAAATTGACTAAATAAATCCATGCCTTAGAAATATAATGCAAGGCTGAATGCATAATATATAAAAATAATTATTTAAAAGCAATATAATTTTTTAAAAAATTATTATTTATTTTAAAAAGTAAACGTCATTTGTATTAAAACACAAATTAGAATAATATCTTGAAAAATAAAATAGAAACAAAAAAAAAAAAACTTATATTAAAAAAAGCCATGCAAAAATCGTGATCTAAGTCATGAAATCGAGATAAACTAATAAATTTTTTTTTGAAGATAATTACAAAACCAATATTAAAAAAAAAATAATACAAAACAATAAGATCATACAAAGTTGAATTCCCAACAAATTAAATGATGAAAGATAAAACCAAGAAAAAAAATTACACAAAAGAATTGAAAAAAATGAGGGTGAGAAACACATTAATTAGAGGGACAAAAATTTCTAATTAGAGGGTTTAATTGAATTGAAAAATAGCTTTAATATAAGAAAATTTGATTTAAGGATGAAATTGATGAAAAAAAATTCAACTAAAGTGCCAAGGAAAAAATTAGAAATTTTAAAAAATAAGGACCAAAATAAAAAAAGCCAAACATTTAAGAAATTACAATTGAAGGACTAAATTGAAAATAATAAAAACTTCTATAAATGGAAAAGAAACGAAATAAGAAATTAATTGAATGAGGACTGAAATTGAAAAGTAAGAAACAAAGAGGATAATGGTGTACATTACTTGCCAGGAGATAAAAAGAAAGAAAGAAAAAATCAAAACGACCACTAGCGATAATCCGACAACTGTAAGTTGTCATATACCACTCTAAATGAAAAAGGACACAATGCAAATATTTATTAAAACAATGGGAAGGCCAGCTACGTCCATCAAATTACATCACACACACCGCCTAAATGACGTGAACGCCATCCACGCACTGAGACGTGCTGAGCATGCCCCGACATTTTTATGTATTAAAAAATTCAAAAAAAAAATATAAGAAATACAAAATGCCTCCACAACCTTAACAATTACACAAAATACCCATATAAAATACAAAAAATACCTCCAAATACTAAACTTATGTTTTTGTCATTTCTAAAGTTAAAGAAGTAATTACACTTGATATATTAAAAATTTAAAATTTAAAAACACCTTCATTCCAACAAACACATTAATGTTTTCACTAGAAGGAAAATTTGTATTTTTACTGTTAAAAAAGTTTATATAAAATCAAGGATATCCTTTGTCAACCGGTCAAATATTTTGTTGACTTTGAAAATAAAAGAAATATTTTTAATGTATACAAAAAAAGCATTAACACTCCCACAAGATATGCTTAATGTTTTGGACCAAAAACTACAAATGTAATTTTATTAAGCCCCAAGGACCTTTTACCGTAGATTGAGCTCGAGTAAAACACGCACACACCAATTATTATTTTAGGTAACACTTTAACATGGTTGGAGGAGACATTACCAAGAAAGGACAGAAACAAAAGATAAAAATGATTTGATTTAATTATATAATTATTTATTTCTCCACAAACAGTGCACTAAACCACACCACAGGAAGGTTAGTCATTTATTTATTAATTTGTCGTTGATAACCACTTATTCAAATTTAAAATAATAATAATAATAAAAAAATAGAGTCAATACATCACCAGCATTGAAAGCAATTGGGCAACAGAAAGAAAGAAGGAAACCGAACCACCGCAATCACAACGGACCATTGGCTAGCTTTGGTGGTTGAGAAAAAGAAAGGAAGCGAGAGAGAGAGAGAGAGACTTTCTCCTCTGTCTCTCTAAATTATATCATATTTTAGCTATTTCTTGAAGCAAAGTCTTTGCTTACAAAAATACAGATCTCTCTTTCTGTTGTTGTTATGTTCGGCTTATAAATTTCTTGTAAGTGGTGCTAATTCTTATCATGCCTTTAGATCTTCCTTTCTCCTTCTGACCTTCACCAACTGCCCTCTCTCTGGTACTCGTCTCTCTCTTTCTCTCTGCTAGTTTTTGAATTGAATAATTCTCGAAGATCCTGTTTAATTGATCCTGTTGTTTGCCGATTTAGGATCGATCGGAAATGGTGGTTATCCGGCCCTATCACGCCTGGACAGGTTCCATTTCTTAAAGCATTTTCTCTTCTTTTTATCTTTTTATATTATGAATTTTTATGTATTACAGACGCAATCTCATTGATTTATTGCTCAACTTGTGTGTAACGGAGAGAGGCTTTGCTCGGTTGTTGTTATGAAATGTACCAGGTTTCGTTTTTGCTTGGATTTATATCCCAGTTTTTGTTGCATGGATATATTCAGAGTTCCTAGAGTATAAGAAAACTTCATTCCCCTCAAAAGTGTGAGTTTCCTCTTACTTCATATCACATTTTAATTTCTTGTCTATTCTGCGCTGCCAATGGTGAACTTTAGATTTGGTTTTATATATCTATGAACTGACACTGATCTTGGGGGAAATGCTAATGAACATAAGTCTTTCTTTGTTAAGGCAAGATTACGGAGATTCCAAATGCTTGCTTGGTCCGTCTTTTATATTGAAGAGAGTTTTAAATTGCATAAGCCCTCCTGTTTTATAGCCTATGCAAGATACTTGTTTCGTGTGGATTAGCTGGTTAGACAAATAATTAACTAGTTAAGATTGGAGTGATGGCCCTTATTTTATGATAGTGTGTGTAAACTGATGATTAACTGGAGTAGACCGTTTTAGTGTCAATTTAGTTGCCATTATTTGAAGTTTTGCTGATGCTGTATAACCCATGCTACTTTCATGCGTTCAAAAGAATCTAAGCTAGTGATGTGTAATTAGATGTTGATTGAATAACTTTTTCTTCTACTTGTGGCACACATTTGCTGATATCTTATTTACAGATTAATTACGTTGGAAAATATTATGTTCCAAAACTTTCTGATGCTGACAATGTGACTTATCTGGATTACAGTCATTCAGATAATAATCTGCTTGACTTGGAGAAGGAGACAATCAAGGAAGATGATCGGCTGTTTTGCTGGAGGGAGGCCTCCCTAGATCGGCATCTGCCAAATTTCATAGTTCTGCCATCAAAATGAACTTAATTTAGGTTGTTGCTTGCCACTTTATATGCAGTATTGTCATGGAGTTTTCTTATATACGAATCGCATAAAAGTTTTTTTCTTAACTTCTGTACCTAACTGTCATCCAGGTTTATGACTTTGGATGACTCTTTCTTGCTAGAAAACCGAGCAACTTTGAGAGCAATGTAAGTCATAAACTTTTTAGATAATGAATACATGCTTCTGTTGGTTTTCCTTGCTTTCTCTAGTTTTACTGTACAAATTCTTGCAGGTTCTGAGTTTTGGGGCAGTCTTGTTGTACTTCTATAATCTGTGATCGCACAAAATATACTGGGAGAATCTACCAAGGTGCTTATTTTCATGTCCATTGGTCATGTGTTTTATTTGGCTTTGCTTGCAATGAAATAATCTGCTCATGTATATTAATGCTAATCCCGTCTTATTTTACTTTTGGTTTTGATGTTCTCTGGACAGAGCTACAATCGTGACCTTTTTGTTTTCCTATGATATTCTTCTCTCATAGTCTCATCAATGACTTCATTGAGGAAACATACTGACAAGTCAGCTTTCACTGGAAAATCCATGCTTTTACCTTAACCGGCATCAGACTGAGGAGTGGAAAGGGTGGATGCAGGTAAGGTTTTCTTGTTGAAGCTTTTTACTTGTACAGGAATTTATGACTGCAAAATTCATAAAAGTTGTAGAATTTCTATAAAGTTATGCTTGGTTTACAACGGAGAACAAAATGTACACCTGCATCTTTCCTCTTTTATACTTCTTACTTTGGAATTCATTTTGTAACACCAAATTTGCATATGATTATCGTGGCATATTTTTTTAGTCATGCTATGTATTTTCATATGGCCACAGGTAGTGTTATTATTCTCACTTCTTTATTAATGTTATTTTGATTTCAGACTGACTAGAGGAAAATCTGTCTCAAATATTTGATCTTTTATTTTTCTAGTTAGTGCATCTCCATTCTGGTAAAAAATTCCCCAAGAAATCACAAAAGCATTGCATAGAATGCTACATGAATTTGCTTTCAGTCATTCAAATGAAATCAGTTTGATATTCATTAAAATCCTTAGTCATATGTGGCAATCTGATGTGTTTGTTGGATATTTAGAGATTGTCCACACTGCTTGCTCCATATATAAAATTATTTGCTGCATTTGTTGTGTATAATAAATAGCCCTGCAAAGTCTGAGGCTGCACTAACTCTTTTTTTTTTCCTTCCTTCTGAAACAGGTCATATTCTTGATGTACCATTATTTTGCTGCGACAGAGATATACAATGCAATACGTGTCTTTATTGCCGCATATGTTTGGATGACTGGGTTTGGCAAACTTCTCTTACTATTACATTAGAAAGGATTTTAGCGTAGCTCGCTTTTCTCAGGTCATATCACTGATTCTCTACACCTTATATTATTTCACAATAGCATGTTATATGCCATGTTTCTTTTCTTTCTTTCTTTGCTTTTGGTATACATTTCTTATAAAAATGATTTTAAATGCATGTTACTTGGTGCAGATGATGTGGCGGCTCAATTTCTTTGTGGCATTTTGCTGTATTATCCTTAACAATGACTACATGCTGTATTATATTTGCCCAATGCACACTCTATTCACTTTAATGGTCTATGGAGCCCTCGGTATTTTTAACAAGTATAACGAGAATAGCTCAGTGATGGCTGTGAAGATTCTTTCATGCTTTCTTGTGGTTATCTTGATTTGGGAAATCCCTGGAGTTTTTGACTTTCTCTGGAGTCCATTAACTTTCCTATTGGGTTAGTATCTTACATATTTATCTTGTTTTGATTCGTAATCATTTGCTTGGTGAACTTCAACTCTGTGTGCACTTTAATGAGATGAGACTCGGAGTTAAAAATGTCGCTGATTTTTTCATTTTTTTTTTATGTTCTGTTTGTTGTTTTTCTATTGTAATAATTTTAATGGCCTTAATTAGTCTCCATTGTTGTTCTGCATGTATATCTCTCTTGTTATTTAATTTTATGCTTTATTTTTTGTTGTCAAGAAAGAAATTTTTTCTTCTAGAATTATTTATAATGGAAATTTGATTAATTTAGCTTGATTAAGTGTCAAGATTCAAGTTCAGTTGCAATATCGTGATTGCTTTCCTGCTTCTGCATGTGCTTAATAGTTATATCTTTATGGCAGGCTATTCTGATCCTGCAAAGCCAGACCTTCCTAGGCTGCATGAGTGGCACTTCAGATCTGGACTTGATCGCTATATATGGATCATTGGGATGATATATGCATATTTTCACCCCAATGTAATTACTTGAACTGTGGTCACATTAAGTATTTCTTCTTGCTACCCAAACAACTAAAATCTCAAAATGTCTTGAGATTTCAGATTGAGAAGTGGATGGAGAAATTGGAGGAATCTGAAACCAAGAAGAAACTGTCAATCAAAACAGGCATAGTAGCTGTTTCAGTATCTGTGAGTTGCATGACTCTGTCTACACATTATTACCATTAGATTTTCTATAATCTATTTTTCATCCTTTGGTGATGGTTTGATCTCTTTCTTTTTCCTTCCAAGGTTGGTTATTTGTGGTATGAATATATATACAAGCTGGACAAAGTTTCTTACAACAAGTACCACCCCTACACATCTTGGATTCCCATAACGTATGTATCAAGGATACATTTATATATTGGTGTTTGTGCGCACTTTCCTTTTTCCCTTCTTAAGAAACTTATTACAGATGAAGGACACTTATGGACATCTATGAATGGTGTGCAGAATGTGTCCTTAATATTGTCTAATTTACTCTTCCAGCATCTTATTATAATATCTACATTGTGCGATCCAGTGTTTACATTTGCTTGCGGAATTGCACTCAGCAGCTCCGGAATGTCTCTTCGACTCTCTTTGCGTATGTTATCTTCCCTGTATATATGTTTTTATTGGCAGTGACTTCTCATGGTTTGCCTTTTTTGTTTGAATAACCATGCTAATTTTGCACTAACCTTAATTTGTTTACTTTAAATCCACAGTTGGCTTGGCAAGATAACTTTGGAGACCTATATTTCACAGTTCCACATCTGGCTGAGGTTTGAGGATTAACTATTTGGTTTCTTTCATTTTTACTTTTCTATTTCTATGTTTTTCTCCATTTTCATTCTACCAGCCTGGATAATTTACTGAATTTGAATCATAGATAGAATCCTTAAAATAGTTTTTATGGGCACCCTCACAAAGCTCAAGACACCACTAAACCAGCAATTGCAACAAAGAAATCCAACCATGATATCATTATAGGACTTAACATTGATCCAATTTGGATGTTACCTTTTTTATAAACCAATTCTAACTAGGTTGTATGTTTAAACATTGCATGTTATTTAATAATCAAATGCTCATCTTTCCACATACCTTTTTGAGTGATGGACTATGGGCTTCTTTAAGAATCGTGTGATCAATTGCAAGTTTCTTTGGCAACATGTTGATAGTTTTGAAGATGACATGCAATAAGTGGCTTGTGTGAGAAAAGGGTGTAAAGTAGTAGTGTCAAGAAAATGTCATATTTGGTACTGTATAATTAAATATCTAAATAATTAAAACAAAACAGAGTACATTTTAATAAATACATTTCTGACTAGTTTCACAGTAAGTGGCCAGACAAATTTGTGAATATGTTTTTGCATTCAAGAACTTGGGGCTAATGGAATAGCAATTTAAAATATTAGAAATATCCATGCAAGAATTACAATTGGGGTTCTGCTTCTGGTCTGTCCTACAGGCGTTTCTTGTATGGGTTTTTATTGGAAAAGTAATTTTATTAAAAGAAGGGAGCACAAGTTTGTAAATTCAGTACAGAAGATCAACCCTTGTAAACTGAAAATGAAAATAATCAATAAGATAGGGAAGGGAAGGGGATCATTCTTGAGTGCCTAATCTATAACAAACCCAATATAGTGTAGATTGTGGCTTCAAGGTAGCAGCTTCTATTTTTTTCTTCTTTTCTTCTATTCTGTTGATATGTCTATCATCTTTTTTAGCTTGTTCTCCACACAGGTTCTCTTTTTAAATCATATTGATCTAATGTTTAAAGAAACCTCATGCACGCTTCAATGGGTAAAGGTTGTGAAGAATTATAAAGTTTAAAAATTCATGAATATGCATAATGCACAGAAAAGAAAAACCTTATTTATTAACACAATGGCAAGTCTCTCTATTCATGAGAAAAAACACTCGGAGGGGAAAGAATTTCACGAGTTTACAGATATCTATTTTGATAGAGCGAGGAGAAATAAATGCATTTCTAACTTCCTGTCTTGCATTTGCAGATCGGACATGCCCAATGGACAGCCCAAGTGGCTCCTTTCTTTTATTCCAGAATATCCATTACTGAATTTCATGCTTACAACAGCCATCTATGTCCTAGTAAGTAAACTTGTTCTTAACCACATAATGATATCAGGAATAATGGTAGTAACAAAGACAATACTTATCCTTATGCTGCTATCTTTACTTGCTTCTGCAGGTTTCTCATCGACTTTTTGAATTGACCAATACACTAAAGACAGTTTTCATACCCACAAAAGACAATAAGCGGCTGTTTTACAATTCTGTTCCTGGGGCTGCTATTTCTCTGTGTTTGTACTGTGTTGCCGTCATTCTTCTTCACATCCCTCATTCACCGGTAAGCCCCTCACTTCCGTGTTTGAGAATAATCTGGCAGTTTGTGATGATCTAGAATTATGCAGCCAACCATACAAGATGCTTGATGGTTGAGGCAGTGAGATGTAATGATCAATAGCTGTCTATCTGCCGATGGAATTTTGTTACGATCTGGTTATTATTCCGAGTCTCACTTGGATGTTCATTACCTGCATTTGATGTTCAATTGACACAAGTTTGTAATACAGGCCTGAAAAATGAAGACCAAAGAGGAGACTACATAGAAGTTTTCTGTTGGATGTACAGAGAGACAAGTAGAGTGAAATAAGGATACTTGGAAGATGATGCTCAGAGATTCAGCTGAAGACATTCAACAAAGTTGAAGAAAAAACCCTCCATTTCCATCCTGGACTTGGTATTTGGCTTGGGAATGGAGGCATGACAGGAAGAAGATTCTTTTTCTAATTACACAGATCACCATATATTCTTATCTGTTTTTTGATTTTTTATCCAACGATGAAAGTTGTAGTTCCTGTGACGTAGATTTGCTGTTTTGCTACAAACGAATTGAGATTCAATTCTAATGGAAATATTTTTATGTGTCTTGTTACTTGTCTGGTGCAGTTATATTTTCTGGAAAAAAAAAAAATTTAAACAACCTGAAAGCAAGTTACCTCTCTTTTTTCTTTTTTTTTTTTTGTTTAATGTTCTTCAATGGTTAAATTGTAATTAATATTAGGATATCTTTTTATTATTCTCTAGGTTAAATTGTAATGTAAAATACCCCTTCAATAAAACAAATACCCTAACTAGGAAAAAAAAATAAAACAAAATTCCTGATTTTTCACCCTGAACACGTCGTCATCTTTATTCTTCGCTCTAATTAAAAATAAAAATAGAAAACCCAAAAACACTTGGATCGAGCGTGTCATCGTCTTCGATGGTGTTTGCAAAAGACAACGCTTTCTTTGTCTGCTACTTTCGACAACCATATTATTGTTGAAAAGTCGAGAGCTGTTGGCCCATCATTTTTATTGAAAAAAACTTCAGAAATTTTCCAATGACCTCTAACCACTCATTTCCAACCTCAAAACTAAATTTAATTCACACGAGAAATAAATAAATAGAATGAATTAATGAATGAAATAACTAAAATATATTTTCAGGTCTCCAAATAATTTGTCTTACTATTTCATGGTTGTCATCAACGCCAATAGACTCATCTCTCTAACGAGAACACATCCACACCAAAATTATTAGTTTTTGTGACATGAATGGTATTTGGAGGCATTCTCTCTCTCCCTCTCCCTCCCCCTCCCCCTCGTCAATCTACATGAATTTAAACATCGCGTGAATAAAAATGTATGTGTTCAAAATAATAGAATCTGAAATATAAAATTGATCAAAATTTATCTTCTAAATGCCTTTTAAAAGCATGAAATTATAAAATCACCACCAAATAAACATTAAGTCCATAATTAATTAAATATTGAAAAAAAATCTAAATTAGAATGGTATTTTATTGTATTATACTATTTACTAAAACTCATTTGCAATAGATATGAGCTCACGCCACGCCGTGAGATAATATTTTTGCCTGTTAAAAAAAACAATGTCTAAACAATATAACTATATTTTAAATAAATAAGAAAAAAAAAACTAATGAACAAAAATAGTATGAGTCAATACAAAAATAACAACGATAATCAGCTAACAAAATTTTAAAAAAGTATCTTGATATCTATATAAAAAAACTTAAGAAGTATGTAATTGGATAAGAAAAATGACAAATAAAACCAGTATTAAGTCAATTAAAGGTAGCATTATAAATATGTAAGTTGGGTAATAAGAGCCGAGGCTGCTCATGTTATCACAAAACTTATGCTCCAAGTTATGAGATTGGGTTAACCTGATAGAAAATAAATTTAAAAAAACCACAAAGTTTTTTTATTTAAAAAACTAATATTGAAAGATGAAATTAAAAAAACAAATGCTAAGCAACAACAACTTTTCAAACTTGTAACTTGGGTCATTAGATAGGAAATACAATATATGAAAAAAATAACGAAACTCAATTCTCAGCTAATCTAACACTATCTGATGAATTATCATCATTATTACTATTACTATTACTATTATGATTATCATCATCATTATAATAATAATAATAATTATTATTATTATTATTACTATCACTATTACTACTATACTATTACTACTATTAATAATAAGTAATATCATTACAATTATTATTATTATTATATTATAATCACCACTATTATTATTATTATTATTATTATTATTATTATTATTACTACTACTACTACTACTACTACTACTATTGTTATTATTATCGTTATTATATTTTAACGATGACTATTATTATTGTTGTTATTAATTTTTATTTAAAATAATATTGGAAATCTTGTCATGCTTGATATTAATAAAAAAAGGAAGAAGAAGAAGGAAAGGACGGCTTGCTTTGTAAAAAAAATAAAAAAATTAGTCACTTAATAACTTTGTTTAATCGCAGGATAACCTACAGGTGTATGTCTCCTAGTCAACTTTTGGATGGGTGATACCACCCTATGCAATAAAGCAACCATAAAGGGTATAACTCAATTGGTCAGGTTTTAGGTTTACTTCTTAAAGGTCACTAGTTCGAGTCCCATAAACCTTAGGGTCATTGAGGCTTATATGGTCATTAACTTCAGGGCCCGTGTGATTAGTCGAGGTATACGCAAGCTGACCCAGATAACCACGTTAATCAAAATAATAATAATAATAAAAAAAAAGCAACCCTTCATTTCACACAATAATCAATACTCATCTCACACATATGCAAGAATTCCATATGTTTTGCTTCTCTCTAGTATGAGTTGTTTAATCAACCAATTTGTTTAAAAAGAATTGCATATGCTTTGCTTGTTTGTAATATGTTGTCTCTCACACACACTATTGAGTTGTTTCATCATTGTTTTTTTTTTTTAAATATTTTTGTTGATATTTATTTTTTTGGCATTTTTTAATTATATTATTTAAATAACTAATTTAATCAATAACTTGGATTTTCAAAAAAATTTCCCTTGCCCACAGTAGAATGCCGACCATTAAATTTAGTAATAAAACTATACAAAGTATTAGAAATATTTGAAGGATAAAATAAAAAATGAAACTTGGAAAGCATAGTGGAAGACAAATCTCATTTATATAAATATTATTACTCTCCCAATAGAGGAAGTCTCAATGGACTTGGACTTGGATTTAGACTTACAATACTCCATACATATATTTATACTAGTCTAGGATAATTCAAAAGACTTAAAAGATAAACACATACTTAATAGTTACATACATATACTTAGGAGACAACTAGGAGAACTAAAAGACACTTTGATTAAAGACTTCAAATACCAACTTTGTTGGAAAATAAGAACATAACAGAGAAGGGGTTACTACTCACATAATTTGGTGGAATACAATACACTAAATAATAGTACTATCACACCTTTCATTATCAAATCCATACAATATATATAGATATTATAAAATATCTTTTACAATCTTCAAAGTACTTAATTAATATTAAACTCTTCAATACTTACTCCGAATTCATAGTATCTCTATATTCATAGTATTTCTAGAATCATAGTATTCTAATGTGAATAGTTATTTATTGTACTAACTTCAATACACTTAATCTTGATAAACAAGTTTAATAACTAACATTCTCCCCTCTTAAACTTGTTCCATCCATCTTCATGATTCCAAGCTTCTTCTGCAATTAGCAGAAAACATTAGTCTTTAATGGCTTTGTAAAAATGTCAGCAAATTTTTCATGAGTTTTGACACGAACTAACTCCACATCATCTTTTTTTATGTGCTCTTTGATGAAGTGAAATCAAGTGTCAATATGTTTTGAATGTTTATGAAGAACTGGATTCTTTGCAAGTGCTATAGTAGACTTGTTATCAACAAAGATTCGTGTAGCCTTGCTTTATTTTTGTTGCAAATCTTCTATCAGTTTCCTTAGCCATATTGCATGACAAACACACGATGCAGTAGCATTGTGTTCTGCTTCATATGTGGATAATGCAACAATAAATTGTTTATTTGATGTCTATGTAAAAGTTGTTTCTCCCATAAAAAATATAAATCCAATTGTGCTTTTTCTATCTTCCAAATTTCTTGCCCAGTCACTGTCAATGTAACCTGTAATTTCAAGATTCTATAAGGATGAATAAAACAATTCATAGCTTTCAGTTCCTTTAACAAAACAAAAAATCCTCTTTGTTGTCTTCAAATGTAAACTTCTTGGCTTCTCCATATATCTGTTAATCAAGCCAACATGTTTGGTCTGGTACATGTTAGATAACACAAGCAACCCATAATACTTTTATAGTATGTAGGATTAACTAAATCTCCTTCTCCTTCTTTTAGTTAACTTGGTTTCATATTCAACTAGATTGTCTGCTGGACAACAATCTTTCATAGCAAATTTCTTCAAAACTTCTATTGCATACTTGGTGACACAACCAAAAGATTGATGTCTTCTCCTAAGTGTAGGAATATCGAAGTAATAAATAACCTAGCAAGATCAGGGTCGAACCACAGGGAGGTTAACTATAATAATAATAATAATAATAATAATAATCTTAAAGGGGACTTTTAAGATGTTTGATTAATGTGAGGATTAAATAATGATAAAAATAAATGTCAAGGTTAGAGGATCCACAAATGATATTTCAAACAAGTATAATATAAAACTCTTTTTATTATTCAACTCGAAACCACACATAAAGGAGGTTCCAATCGGATGATTTGTCATTAATAGCTCATTATAAATTGTTAACATGATCATATTAATTATCTTATTTAAGTAACACTAAACTTTTAAGTCTGGCCCTCTCTTTATCCTTCCAATTTCAGTACTTAAACTCATCAATCAATCATTTCATTTATGTGATAGGCTTGGATTTAAAAATGAACATTTATCATAAATTATAGATATCTTATATTATTAGATATGTTATTATAAAACATGCTTTAGTTAAAGAGTTATTGATACTTTAAGTGCAAAATGATAATATAAAACCTTGATAAAAATGCACTTTTAAGTACTAATCACTTGACTTGTGAAATAAAGATTCCATCACTACACTGCTTCACCTCTAATACTAGAAAATAAGCCATGAGACCTAAGACTTTCATTTCAAATTCCTTCACCATGGATTGCTTGAAGTCTTCAATCATAATTGGATCATCCCCTGTGAAAAGTATATCATCAACATATAAACAAACATTACTCTGCCTTATAAACTTTTCTTCACATGTAATGCATGTTCATAAGGGCATCTTGTGAATCCTTTCAGTGAAAGATAGCCATCAATTCTGGAGTTCCATGCTCTTGGTGCTTATTTAAGCCCATAAAGAGCTTTCTTTAATCTGCAAACCTTATCTTCTTCTTCTTTTACCACAAAGCCATCTGGTTGTTCTACATACACTTCCTCTTCAAGGTTGCCTTTCAAGAATGCTGACTTTACATCCATTTGAAATATCTTCCATATTTTCTGAGCTGCTAGGGAAATCATCAATCTTACTATTTGCATTCTTGCTACTGGAGCAAAAACATCTTTATAATCAACTCCATATTATTACTTGTACCCCTGCGCTACTAATTTGGCTTTATGTTTTGCAATTTCTCCTTATACATTCCTCTTTGTCTTAAAGATCCATTTTACTCTTATTGCATTGTATCCTTTGGGAAGTGTTGCCAATTCCCATGTATTATTTTTTATGACGGAATTGATCTCCTCCTTCATTGCTTTCTTCCATCTATCTTTTTGATATGCTTCTTCAAATGTAATAGGATCATTTCCTAAAAACAAGCAAAGTATATTAACATCATTAAGATTGATTCTTTTTGTTACATCATAAATCTCTTGTATGCTCTTTGTCTTTCTACATTACTCATTGCTTCCTTTTCTCTTGTTGATTCTGGTTTAGTGTAACCATTTTCAACTAACTCCCATAATTCTTGTGATCTTAGTAGTGCCTTGTATTGAACACACCACATATCATAGTTTTGTTTAATAAGATGAGGAATATTAAATTGAGAATTGTTATTGCTAGAAGCCATATCTACTCTTAATCTCTGATACCAAATTTGCTGGAAAAACAAAAATAGGACAGAGAAAGGATTACCACTCACACAATCTGATGAAATATAATACATTAAATAATGGTACTCTCACACCTTTCATTATCAAATTCATAGTATTTTGATATGGATAGTTCCACTCTCTTTTATATGGGTGATCATTCCCCCCCCCCCCCCCAATCCATCCATGGTGTTCCTATTTAATTCCTTTCCTTTTAACCTCCATCTCCTCTGCTTAACTATTGCATCTATCACATTTGATGGCTATTCGGGACTTTGTTTCTTACGTCTATCAGCACGATCTTGACAATTAGAAAAAACTTAATTCTCCAAGCAAAGTTAACGTTTAATTATAATCATGTAATTATAAATTTATTATTGAAAAAAAAGAACAATTGAATTAGGTGGTGGGGGCAAGGTTGTTTTTTTTTTACCATGAGACAATTATCTTTAATAAATTATATATGGTTAAATTTGTTATTTTTTTATTTCTTTCACAGTAAAATTACTACTTTAGCTTTAAAATAAAAAATTGCATTACCTTTGACTCAAGGGTGTTTTAGTCATTTTTTTTTATTCAGAACAGTACAATTACTTTGATGTTTTTATAGACAAAAACAATATAACTCTTTTATAAGATTTTTTTTTTTTTTGATAATTTTACATTGGTTTTGTTGTAATTTTGGAGTTTGCTCATGAGTATTATTTTAATTTTGCGTTGCACGTGCCAACATGTGGACAGCTCCCATGTTGTTCAAGTGGTGTGTGTGGGGACAATCTAACCACAAAAAACCTCATTCTAGGGGTGACATTTGAAAGATTTTAATGCTCTCTACACGATGGTGCAACGTGTATACTAAAAATATCTAACCATTTTGTTTTCCTTTTCTTCTCTCTCTCTCTTCCTTGAACTTTGCATCAACTCTTGCAAAATCTCATTCCATTCCCTTTAATTTATTTTTCTTTCATATTTGATACATATTATTTTGATTATTATTTTTAATTTATTTTAGAATAAGTTATAAAATTACAAATGTTTTTGAATTTCACTCATACTATTTTTTAATATATAAATAATCTATCAAATTATAAATATTTCTTAATTTTCACCTCTATGATTTTTTTAAACTTTCAAATTTAGTCTTTATTCTTTTAATTGTTATTTAATTTGCTTGAGATCATTTTTATTTATTAAAAAAATTTAATTGTCGGGTTTTTTATTTATTGAATTTTATCCTCATTTTTTGTTGTTATTTTCCTTTTCTTTTGCAATTTTTTTATTAATATTTTTTCATTGATTTCATCATTCAAAATTAAATTAGTTGAGAATTAAACTTCTTGATTGAATTTAGATTCAAGATTTCATTTTTTGAATTTTAGAGATTAGATAAGGTTTATAAGATTCTCTTAAATTTGCTTGGTTTTTGTGTTTTGTTTTTGAAGGTGATGTTTTCTTATTTTGCATCCCTTTTCTTTTGAGTTTTGTTTAGTTATTTTTTACGGTTTGTTTTTTATTGGGTTAGCCCTAAATAATATTTTTTAAATTTAAATCCTACCAATTTTTAATTTATAAATAATCTATCAAATTATAAATATTTTTCAATTTCACCCCAATCGACTTTCTTATCATTCTTTTCTTTGGGGTGTTGTTTTTGTTATTTTTTACAATTTGTTTTTTTAATGGATTAGCCCCCTATAATTTTTGTCAATTTCACCCCCTATCATTTTTAATCTTTAAATAATCTATCAAATTATAAATGTATTTTTTTAATTTTTTTCCCTTATGATTTTTTTAATCTTTCAAATTTGATCCCCATTCTTTAAATTTTTATTTATTTTGTATGAGATCATTTTTTAAACTGATTTTTTTTAAAAATTTCATCAAATCTAATCCCTATTCTTTTTTTGTGCTATTTTTTTTTATGCTTTTGCAGGTTTTTTTATTAATATTTTATTAATGATTTCATCATTCAAAATTAAATTTGTTGAGATTTAAGCTTTTTAATTAAACTCAGGTCTAAAATTTCACGAGTTTTAAAGATTAGACCAATTTTGCTTATTTTTTAATCTAGTGGTTTGCAAATCTAATGGCAAGTCTAAAAGACCAAAAATAACATGGCTGTGAAGTTTTGGTGACGATTTAAAAACACGGTTAAAATAGTGTTTTTTTAAAAATTTATAATTTATTTTTATATTTTTGAATAATTTTGATGTATTGATGTCAAAATAATTTTTTTTAAAACTAATAAAAAATATTTATTTTAATATATTTCAAATAAAAAATATTTTTAAAAAATAACATATATTACCAAATACTTTTTTTCATAGCGTTTCTTAGAAACATCAATTCCAAACAAAGGTTTCCTTAGAGATGAACTATGAGCTTTCCAAGAAAAACACACTGCACATTGAATGGGAGATAGAAGAAAACTCTGAGAGAGGCTGCCTCCTACGGTAACCACTCATCTCACATCACATGATTTTCATAAATGGCCGCCTGCTGCTTTTCTAGTAGTCAAGGGGTTTGGTATATATCACAACACATAATTACACGTTTTCAGTGGTGGGGCAAGTATCTTCTTCAATCTCCCGTCATGTTTTGTAAGACAAACGCGTTCTTAATTTTTTTTTTTTATTGTGACAGGCACACTAATATTCCTGTGTAGTTCTGTAGCGCCATTAATTTTGTGTTTTTAACCTCGTTTATTTTGAAACTTCTACATGATCAGGTCGGCAGGCTGTCATGATCACCTCAGAACAGGAATTTAATAAAATGCATAGGAAATCCCAAATTATTCATCTTTTGTGGTATAATTTGAGGTGAGTTTTTAGCAGTTCAGTTTGTTCTTTCAGATTTTCAAAACCAAATTAGTGAAACAGAAATATTTCAATTTGATTTATTTGGTTTTTAATTTGTCATTTTCTTTTCCACTTGATTGATATTTTGAAAGGAAGTGGTTTTATGTATCATTATATTTTAATAATATGAGGATTGTATCTAATTTACCATATTAGATTATATATTTAATTGTATCTAAATGTTTTTTTTTTATCGGTCATATTTTTATCATAAAAAAATATCAAAAAATCATCTTAACCCAAAATCTATAAGGTAAAGTTCTAAATATATTATTTATATTATTTTATAAAACACTAAAACCCTTTGATTCTTTAATTGTACCTTAGTTATAATTAATTTGCTTTAATTTTTAACTTGGAAACCTATTTGTTCTTCAGTGCTCTCTTGCCTTTTTGGAAGCTTTACTACATTGAAAGTTTGATTCTCATGCCAAGATTTCATCTTTTCGTGCATGATTTTTAACCACTTATTTTTCTTTTTAATGTTCTGACTCTTCCATATTAGTAACCAACACATACCCATTAAGAGAATATCTAGCATAAGTTTTGCTAGGTTTAGTGAGCCTTCTCAATTGTAGCTAATCTTGAGCTTCTTGAATAAGCAGTATAGGAATAACAATATTATCATCATCATCAGCTGGCTTAGGATCATCAACTGATAGCTCAAAAGAAAAACCACCATTATCATCATTTTGCAAATCTTTTCAATGATTAAAAGGCATCAAAGGTAAATATAGAGTAGATCTTGGATCAAAATTAGTAGGAATAAATTTAGTAGACTCCATCTTCTCCCTCTATTCAAAACCTGTAATGGTTTGATCTTTAAATAAGACAAAATCTCTACATCTAACAATTGTACTCTATTTATGATCTCGTAACCTATAACAAAATTCATCATCTTCAAAACCCTGGAAAACACATAGCTTTGTCTTGTTATCAAGCTTATACCTTCCATCTTTAAAAACATGTACAAATGCCTTGCAACCAAATACTCTTAAGTACACATAAAAAACATATTTTTGTTTCCATATTCTATCTGTAACATCAAAGTCAATAGAAACTGATGGAGAAAGGTTGATCATAGAAACTGCAGTTTTCATTGTCTCACTCTAAAAAGGATTTAGATAGCTTTGCATAAGAAAACATACATCAAATTATTTTAACAATTGTTCTATTCATTCTTTTAGCCACTTCATTCTGTAGCGAAGTCTTTTTGAATCTTCTTCTCCAGCTTAATACCATGTTCCCTACGGTATTTCTAAAAAAATACCCTTATATTCACCATCATTGTTAGACCAAACACATTTTAGATTTCCATATGTTTTCCTTTTGACTCTAGTATGAAAATCATTACAGACATCAAATACTTGATCTTTGGATTTTTAAACAACTGGCCCAAAGTTTCCTGAAATGATCATTAATAAAACTAACAAAGTATAAAGAAACTCTAATAGACTCATAAGTCATAGAGCAAATCAATATGAACTGAATCGGCAATATATGATATATGAAAGTGATATTTGAAATGAAACTCTATGTTATTTTTAAGCTAAATAATTAGTGCAAGTGTTTAAGTTCATATATTTTAACAAAATGTACTTCTTGGAAAGAATGCCAAGGCATTTATCACTCAAATGTGCAAACCATTTATGTCATAAATTGGTGGAGACATTTTCAATTGCATTTACCTTCCCCGTAACCTCTTTGACTTGTGACATGTAGAGACCAATCTTCTTCCTTTTAGTAACAATAAAAAAAACTTTTGGAGAGCTTTCATTTACCATCTCCAAAATAATTGTGATAGCTTTTTTCATCAAGTGTTCCTGTTGAGATCAAGTAGGAGCATATCAAGTATATGCTTAATATCTTTAAGTTTCAACTTGCAAACAAAATTGGCTTCTAACCAGATATCTCTAATGCCTATAAAGCTAGTCATCTATTGGTTTCTTATCCTAACTTGACCAAAGCCACCAACAATATAGGATGTGAAGAAACCTCACAGCAGTATAACATGGTAGAAAACAATTGAATCCGCAACCTAAGTGGTATCCTGACATGCAAGATTAACATAATCATTATCATAAACAATGGAAACATCACCATTGAAAACAACTATAGTTGTACCATTTTCTTCATTCTTATCTTTGCCTTTACCTTTTT
This sequence comes from Populus alba, assembly GCF_005239225.2. Classification (NCBI taxonomy): domain Eukaryota; kingdom Viridiplantae; phylum Streptophyta; class Magnoliopsida; order Malpighiales; family Salicaceae; genus Populus; species Populus alba. The sequence continues at coordinate 39,321,602 of NC_133284.1, read as the reverse complement.
GATATATTTTGTACTTTCTACAATCCTTTTGAATATGTCCAAGCTTGTCACATTAATAACCCTTAATTCCATCCTTTGAATGAGATCTCTCTCTAGGCTTTTATTTTCCTTCTTAATCACCATAATCTCTATCTTGCTTGCCATGATAAAATCAGTTTTGCTTTCTCCCCTTACATTTTATAATTGGTACATGAGACTTATAAGTGCCTATCCATTTCCTCTTTTTTTTTTTCCCTTCATTGGAAATATTTTCCTTTACTAACTTAAAAGTGAGCTTTTATATTCAGAGTATAATTGCTAAGTAACACCACCAAAATCTCTCAACTATCAGGCAATGAACTTAATAGGATTGGTACTTGTATCTCATCGTTAACTCAAGATTCGTCAATGACATTTGATTCAATAACCATTGAAAGTTATTTAACATCTTCACCATCTTTATATTTCAAATTCACAAGGTCTCTAATCGCAAAAGGCTTGTTTTGTGCACTCTTTTTATCAAAGGTTTCTTCAATATCTTCCAAACTTGTAATCCCACAATGAGTTTGTAGGCATGCTCTGCTCTTAAGAAGACTCCTACTTTAAATATCATATAGAAACTGGGAGAGTAATGTCTTAATATGTAGTTTTAGTGATGAGTGTTCTTCAAAAAAAAAAGGAGATCAAGCTAGTAGCTTCATCCAATCAGACAGAAGCAACTTATGATTGTGTTTCTTCCCAAGCAGAAACTAGACTCGGTTACACAATGATAATCTGAGTTGTGATCTTGGTAATGACTTGTCCTTTGAAGGGAAAGAAACTTGCTCAATTGGAACTTGAGGTTATCTTTGAAACAATTATAGTATTACTAAAGTTATGGCAATAAATTTGATTTTACATCAATTATCTTAGGACCTGTCGTTGTCCTCTACAGGAAGTTCCAGCTCTGGCGAAAATATCAAGTACAATTACAAAATCTAGGCCTACTTCAAAACCTATTTTCCTGGCATGTAATGATTTACAGAGCTCAATGGAGCGAATAATACCTATATACTAGATTTCTGTAGTACAACTAATATGGAATCCATAATGCACAATGTTGCGCAACGCAGTCAGATAAGGGGGAAAGTTGCTCTGTGTTTGTTTATGAATTAGACATGTTCCGGTGCATGTCTTTGATGGTCTAAATTGTTTCTAACTTTGTCTGATTCTTATTATTTCCAACAAAACTCAAAGATAATAATAATAATAATAATAATAATAATAATAATAATAATAATAATAATAATAATTTGTGTCAAATTAAGGACTATTTATATTTTGAATAATTGAACTTATGTACTGGCATTCAACCCTATTTTATAAATAGCTACTTGCTTTTGTGAATGCAATAAGTTAATACGTATCACAGCTAAAAGAAAATAATAATTTCCTTCCAGTTTGGCTATTAATTTTTAGTTATTCTTCTTAGTTTGTTGGTTCTTCAGTTTTGTTTCTATCTTTAATCCTGACGCGCAGTTAATGAGGCTACAAGGGTTTGATAAACATGGTAAAGTTGTAAGATAAACCTCATAAATTTGTTGTTACTCATTTTAGGAGTTATACATCAAAAAAAAAAAATTAGAAAAAAAAAAGAGAGAAAACACGTAGAAAAGAAAAAATATTGGAACAATATTAAAAAAAAAATATTAGTTGAAAGAATACACCGAAACACCTAGGAAATTGCCAAAAAACTTGTTGAGAAAGATTAAAATATACAAGATTAAAAAAATTTAACAGTATAGTTTTGACTGATGAAGACCCTATTCATAAAGAAAATTAAATTTAAAGAGGAAAATTCAAATTTGGATTTTTAAGGACTCAATTGAAATGTTTCAACGTTTAATTGAATTTATTGAGGGCTTAATTGCAAGAAAAATTATTTTTTAAAGTCAATATAGACTTTAATTGAAAGAAATTAAAGTCTAGGGATATAATTGTAATTTTTAAATGTTAATTTGGTCAAATCAAGGGCTTGATTGCATAAATATTGAAGTTGGATGAGCAATTAAAGACTTGATTGAAGAAATCTAAAATCAAGAACCAAACTAAAAAGGACACGTGAATGTAAAGGCTGGAATTGACCAAATCAATAGCCAAATTGAAGAATTTTTTGGAAGTTTGTTGGTCAATTAAGGGTCAAAATGTACAAATTCATAAGGACTAAATGAAAATAACGGTTAACTTTGGAGCTGGTAATTGAATTTGACTGGGGTAAAATTACAGGGAATTAAAAGTTTGAAGGCTATTAAAGATACAAATAAAAGCAATTGGAAGAACAATGACTAATTTGAAATTTTCCAAATCCTAAATTAAGAACCTTAAACGACGTGTCATTTAGATCTAATAAAGAAAAGGTGAATGACATGTTGTTCGTCAGCTTTCATCTATGTTTTGATTGTTTTGACTGATCGAGTTAGAAACTTCAAACAAATGATTGTGAAGCTACTAACCTTCAAATTGAGCAAAGTTTAATCTAAATGAAAGGTATGCATCCCCTCTACAAACTTCAGGTGGTCTTAGGCGATGATGATGTCATAATTGCTTTGACAATGCCTCGAAAGCAACTCAGTCAGCCTTGAAAGTGTAACCATCATGTAAAAAATTATTTGGTTTTCATGTGTTCACACACAAAGGATCTTAATGGGTCTTTATCAAGGGTTTACAACACTTCCATCAAGATCAAAAGGTTAGAAATATATTCAAAACCTCTCAAAACCCTATAAATACCCCCCTCAAGATTAAGAAAAGGAGCTAAAAAAATAAAAAGGAAAAAAAGGAAAAAAGAAAAGAAAAAAGATGATAAATATCAATAAGAAACATAAGTGTAGAGGTCCAAAAGTTTTCTTAAGCTTTGCTAGTTCATGAGAGGCAAAATTTTCCAAAGAAAAACGAATAGAGAGTAGTTATTCTAGGTATACCTTGCTGGTCCAAAAGTATGTCCTTTGTGGCTTACTTTTGTTGTTTTATTTTTTTTTTTATATATTTTTGTTTACAAGAATAGAAAAAAGGTTTGTAATGTTTAACAAATGATGTTAAACACACTAAAGTTATACCTAGAATAACTACTCTCTATTCGTTTAATACACTAAAGTTGTTGTTTAAGTTTATACACACACACATTCACACACACACACACACAATGTTGTTTTAGTTTTTGTTTAACTTAAGCTATGCATGTTGAAGCAAAGGTGTTTATCCTAGTTTTGTTGGGTATGTTAATGCATAAAATAGGTTCAAAAAATCAATTTTGAATTCATGTTGGATGAACATATGTTTTGTTTTAAGTTGAAAGTTTTATTATTATTATTTGGCATCTCATGCTTGATTTTGATGCCTTAATGTTTTTTTTTTGTTAGTTTTTTGTTTCAAGTATGTTTGTATAAAATATTGTGACTTGTTGGGATACAAAATAGCATATTTTAAAAGCCAAAAGTACTCATTTCTAGGTTTGGCAGTGGTTACATTCATTGAGAATTTTTCTAGGTTTAAAGGCAATCTTCTTCATGTTTTTGGGAAGAACATTGTCTTAGCCACTAGGTTTGGATCTATTTTGGTCTATTGTTTTTGCACAAAACCCTTTTTTATGCATGATTAACCAATAAACTAGTGTTTATTTTCATCACTAACATGATTTTAATATTTTAATCCTAGGGTTGGTTTAAAACCGAAACTTATTTTAACAACATTGTGATGTTTAAATGATAATCAAAGTGAATTGATGCTAAATTATTGATCAGTGCATGATTTCCAACATTTATGTTCTTTTATTTTGACCAAATATGATCTTTTTTGGTTCCATGTTGCTGGGTTTGTTTCAATGTTCTTGATTGTTCTATGTGTTCTTCATTTGTTTTGGAGTTTGATCCATTTTGTTCAAGTTTTTTTTAGTTTTTTTAGGTGTTTAATCTATTTTTTAGCTTGGGTTTTGTGTTTGGAATGTTTTCGGGTCAAACTAGGATTTTTGATTTGATTTATGATCGAACTAAAAATTTCAGGTCAACCTAGTCAAGTCAACTCAATCAGGTCGAGAAACAAAATTTAGGTGAAAGGGTTTATGACCCTGTTTGGTTTGCCATACTTTTTGTTAAGGGGTTTTTTGGGTTTAAAGGTGTGCTTGACAAATACCACTTAAGCCTATTTTTGGTAGTTTTATTACAAAGAAAAATATATTTTTTTCTAAACAAAGCCTAAAAAAATAATAAAAATATTTTCTTTCCCCTTGTATATGCTTAAAAATCCTAAAGTTATTTAAGGATTTTTTTTTAAAAAAATCTAAAATACTTTAAACATGTTTTTTAAAAAATATTACATGGATGTTACAACAAGTTTGTAAAATTTCAAAAGATTTCATCCTTCATGTCATAAATACCATTTTGTTTTTGTTTCTTTTTAATATAAGGGATTATGAATTTACATATAAGATGTATTCCTGATATTAATTAAATAAATAAAAGACAATTTTTTTTCTTTTAATATATGAGATTATTAACTTTTACATAAAACATATTCTTTATATTACATAAAAAGATAGTTTATTTTATTTTATATGTTCGCATTAGAACAATTAGTTTTTTAACCTGATAAGGTAATGACCTTTTTTTATTGAGAAATACTTTTCTTAAACCCTATATGGATTAATTATTAGAAAATAAAACATTACTTTAGTTTACATTAGACAAATAAACAATGCAGCTTACCTCAAGTAAGACATATTAGAGATGTTAATATCATTTTTTTTACGCAATCAATCCCTTTATCGAAACTCTAAAACATGTTAGGGTTTCTAGGTACCAAAATACTAGGTGGTGACTCATATTCCTTCCTTTTTTTTTACTGAAAAAGAACAATAGTTCCTCATCCTTTCCACCCACAACATTCACGACGATCTCAATCTAGGAGAATGATCGTCAAATGCTACACATGTGCTATAAATTTCATTAAGAAAAAAAGGAGAGCCAATGAAAATAAGATGGAAATAGATCGTGATGACATCCTTGAGCTGAATTACAAAAGGATTTAGAAACAAATTTTAAAAGTGGGGTTTTGAAGTCTAAAATAGCCTTTCTATGCTTCACAGGATGCTAAGTAGTAGAGCTCTCAATCAGTTTTTTGGATTAAACTTATGCACACCAAAAGGATTTTCTAAACAAAGGTTTTCGTTTATAGTAGTCAAATTTCTTATTAGGCCTTTTTAGACCAACATTTTAAACCACTTCTGCTTGTCTACTTGATCCCATGTATTATTTTACATAAAATTAACACAATTATTTTATAATATAAGACTAATCAAAGAAACTTGGAGTGCTCGCTCTCTTGTAAAGACTAGTAAGGTATATATCATGTTGGGGTAAGTGACAAAGCAACTTAACTTGGAACATCTTCCTCAACTTGACCCAACAAGGAAAGAACTAAAGAGATAAGGTTTGGAAGAGAGATAAGAAATAAAATCAGCTTTTAGAGCCATAATTAGATTTTGCTCAAACTCAGATATGTTATGCACCTTACCCTACTCTACAACCTCACCGTATGGATTTGATTTATCTAGTGTCATTTGAGAGAAGCAATCATTGCAAGATTTCTGGAAAAATGTAGGTTTAAGGAAGACATAACCACAAACTTGGTTTGTCTTATATTCACTGTTAGACCAGCTTTATTTTTCTCAGATAGGTTTGACTGGACATTCGATTTGTTTCGAATGGTGGAGATCAAACTTCAACTTTTTGATAAACATATTAACTCCATGTACTAGCTTATGTCCGTTTTTAGATTAAATTGCTTTTTTGTAGATCTCTTTTGATCTAGCCATTGGATTACTCTGGTTCTTTTACATGCTAAGCTATACATGCTTGGACTATTCTTTGTCTTACTACTTTGATGTTACTACCAAAACCAATCACCCAAAAACCAATCGATCGGTTCAACAAACTTAGAAAACAATTAACTGGTTAACCCATAGCCTACTACCAACCCCATTACAGCCACCAAAAAACCCTATAATACCACCATCACCTACACCTTAAACATCTTAAACATCACCAAAACCCTTCCTCATCGTCCTAAGAAAACAAAGATTATCCTTAAACAACCTTACAAAAAAACCTAACCTATCAATACACAAGTTGCCACCAGGCTTATAAGAACACCAGTACCACCAACTCTGTCTCTAGCACTTTATGGGTTGATAGAGTGAAGGTCTCAAAAGCTACAACTCCTGCCAAGATAGTCTCTTTTCCACGAAAAAAGATTAACACCATTTTGGAAATTCTGGATAATGTCATTAATGAGAGTGTGTCGAAATGGAATTGATGTTTGGTAGGTTTCTTCCCGAGTTATCAGATGCCCTACCATGCAACTAATTTTATTGCATTCCAAGTATGGAAGATTTGTGGCCTTGAGAGTGTCATGACAACACAACAAGATTTCTTGATTTTTCGATTCAAGAATGAGGATGTAGCTAACTCTAGAGAAGGGACCATGGATGTTTGGGGGGGAATTAATAATCCTCTAACCATAACACCCATATTTTGTTCTTAATAAGAATAAAATTTCAAAGGTGCCAGTATGGGTATGCCTTCAGGATTTACCTTTTCCCCTTCAAAATAAGACAAACCTCAACATAGCCATGAGTATTGTGAAGAGACCATTAGCTTGTGATAAAGAAACACTTAGTGGCACCTGACTTGACTATGTTAAAGTTTGTGTTGAATTAGATGCTTTGCTACCCATGGTCCATGTCTTTTAGCTTTGATATAGGTTATGTATGAAGCTTATGACAGTAACGATCCAAACTTGTCAGTGAAAGACATGTTCAAGTTAAAGATAAGGAATGCTCTATATTTTAATAGCTCACCAGTTATTATTGTCGAAGGGGTTGTATCTCCTTTGATTGCAACTGCTGCAGAAAAATCAATAACTTAGATAGATAGATCAGTTGGAACCAGTTGACCAGTTCAGTTATCATAGGAATCGGATGACCAATTGAATAACAGAGATTTTGGAAGCTACTATCCTTGGAAATGGTTGACCAATTCAAACTTTAGAGAACTAAGCCGACCAGTTAAAGATCCAACCATTACAGAAATAGCTAAACCTTTTAATGTTGAGAGGGTCAAGCTACATGATAATAGGGAGTCAAAAGCTGACCCAGATCATGACATATTACATCTTAAGAGGGACTAACATCTATTAACTTCTTTAACCAATGAGTATTTTGATTCAATCTTGACACCTCCATAACCAAGTAAAACAAGTAAACCTAATCCTTATAGTAATCGTGAAAATAGACAAAGTAGGAAAAAAACAAAAAAAAAAGGCTTAATGCCCTGTAATCATTTTCCTTTGTTTTGATATCCTATTTTCTATGCACATGAAAAATATAGGAAGTAGGAATATTATAAGCCTTAATGGCTTCTCAAAATATAAAGCTATAAAGGTCAGGATTAATAAATATAATATTAGATTAGTAGACATTCTTATGACTAAGATAACATTTAACCATATGAGAGGGGTTGAGGCAAATATAAATCCTTTATCATGACATTTTTTTTAATGTCTTAGTTAATTCTAACTATCATATCCTAGTTGGATAAAATCTGATGGTATGTAGTGTTGTTTAGATGTATTCTTCTCAATAATGGATAACTTGTGACATTTCTATTTTGGTTAATTAGTGCTTATTTGTTGTGACCTTTATTTATGACCCCAATACACCTTTGGGGGTGTCAGGACCTATAGGATTATTTGAGTTTCCAAGCTATTTCTTTTTAGTCTACACCATGGCTTATTTTAGGAGACTTTAATGTTATGTTGAGTTCTATTGATAAATGTGAAGGTAATCCTTCTTGACATGGCCACCTAGATGATTTTGACAGTTGTGCTCAAGCAACGAAACTAGTTAGAATTCCTTATTCAGCATGGAAGGGGTATTATTCTTGAGAAGTTAGATTGGATATTTGGTAACTTATATTCATTCTTTACTTGGCTAGTTACTTGTTCTGAATTCCTACCTTGAGACTTCTCAAATCACAATGTTATAGTTGTTTAATTCGTTTATCATCTTTCCAAACCAAAAACATTTTTTAAGTCCTTAAATATATGAGTTAACATGAATGGCTTCTTGGATCTAATTGTAGATACATGGAAAATTCTTACTGATAGTAACCCTATGTATAGGTTTACCAAAAGACTTGGATTGTTAAAGCCTAAGTTGAAGTCTTTGCATCACTAGTACATTAGTCATACCATTAGTTATGTGGTTGAGGCAAAAACTAAATGGGCTGTAAAACAAACTACTTTTAATGGTTCTTTTTATAATGATGAATATCAACAGCTAGAGAGTGAGCTTGTTAGGGAATTCTTTTAGTTGAGTAAAGATGATGAGGCTTTTTACAAGTAGAGATCTCAGATTCAATGGTTAAACTTAGAAGACAGAAACACCAAGTTTTTTTTTATAGATCACTCGTTCATAAACAGGTCAAGAACAATATCCATTAGTTGACTGATAAGACAGGATCTCAGGTTTAGGATCAATAGGGTCTAAGCTAGTTGGCAGTTTGTTACTTTTAAGGGATACTTTATACTCACTCCATCACTTCAGAGGATGTGTCCCAGTACTTCAATGACAAGATTCCTCTAGACATTGTTCTTGTTTTAAAGTCATGCATCATAACTGATAAGATCAAGGAATCTTTATTTTTCATCCCAGATGATAAGGATCCTAACCCGAATGGTTATACTCGTTCTTCAAAAGAGATTATTGGTAGAGATTTTATTGTTATTGTAAGGTACTTCTTTTATTCCTCTACTCTTCCTAGATGTGTTAATGCTACTAGGGTTGTTTTACTCCCTAAAATTATGACACTCATCACTATGAATGACTTTAGATCTATTCCATGTTGTAATGTGATGTACAAATGTATATTTAAAGTCATTATAAAGGGGATGTTTCCAGTTATTATTGGTCCTCCTCAAACTACTTTTGTTCTAGGTAGAAAAATATCAAATGTTATCTTGTTAACTTAGGATCTCATGCATAACTATCACTTAGCGTGTCCTATACCTAGATGTGCTTTGAAAATAGACACTACGAAAGCTTTTTATACAATTAGTTAGGAACTTATCTTTACAGGCTTAAGGGCTATTGGAGTTCCTAGTGCCATAGTTAGATGGATTGAGGTATGCATATCTATAGCTCATTTCTTAGTGGCTATAAATGGGTCTTTGATAGGGAGGTTCTTTGTCTCCTAACTTGTTTGTTTTGGCCATAGAGGGCTTAAATGGCATTCCTAGAGAGACTTCGTAAAAACCAAAGTTTTGATATCATTAGAGATATCGGTAGTCTACCATTACTCACTTGTGCTTTGCAAATGACTTTATGATTTTTTATTAAGCAAATATGGACTCGATCAAGATTGCGAGGACGAGTTTGAACGATTTTGCAAGGTTGTCTAGACTTGTTATAAATCCATAAAAGAGTCATGTCATATTATCAGAAGCTGATGAAAAGTTTGGGACCTCTTTATAGAATATCTTGGGTTTCAAATTAGGTTCTTTACCGGTTAGGAACCTAGGTGTATCATTGATATCTACTAGATTGACACACACATATTGTATGCCTTTGGTGGAGCGAATTCTGCCAAAGATCAAATTATAGACCTCAACTTTTTTTACTTATGTTAAGCGTTTTCAACTAATCAAATCAGCTCTCTTATCTATCAAGGTATATTGGTCCTCTATGTTTATTCTTTCTTACTATATTATTAAGAGGATTAAAGGTATCCTGACTGTATTTCTTTAAATAGTCTATTTTCATTCACACTTAGAGGATAAAGTCATCTGGGTTTTTATTTGTTATCCCTTAAAAGAGGGTGGCTTGGGAATTAAAAGGGTTATAACTTAGAGTAGAGTAGCTATTCTCAAACACTTTTAGAGATTTGTTTTATACAGATCTTCAATTTAGTCGGGATGGATCCACAGTGTTCTACTCAGAGGTAGAACTTTATGGCATGTCAGGTGATTAGTACTTAAAAATGTATTTTTATCAAGGTTTTATATCATTATTTTGCACTTGAAGTATCAATAACTCCTTAGCTAGAGCATGTTTTATAATAACATATCTAATAATATAAGATACCTTTAATTTATGGTAAATGTTCATCTTAAATGCAGGCCTATCACATAAATCAATGGATTGATTGATGAGTTTAACTACTGAAATTGAGAAGATAAAAAGAAGGATAGGTTTATAAAAGAGATGGTAGTTCAGTCCAAACTGGAACACCACTCGGTTATTGGATCATAACTGGAGCTGTAGAACTTGGATTTAGTTTTGAAAGCTAAGATATAGGCCTAAAACTTTCATGAGGAGTGCAAAATTCAAAAAGGTCGTTTTCAAGTTCAAATTGTAGCAACAACGGAGAAGTCTGAATCTGTCCTGCAGCCCAGACACTGTTCAGTATTCAGATTATATCTCGAGTTCTAGAAGTCCAAATGCACTAATTCTTTTTTTGTTGGAAAGCTGAGACAATTTCCTAGAACTTTCATGAGTAACGTTGATTCAAATTCTGACATTATCAATGATATTTGATTCAGACAAGAAGATAAGGATTGTCACCAAGTTAAAATATGGCCACCCACTTAACAATTAGTCATCAAATCAATAGTTCTAAATTTTGGCCTATAAAAGGAGGTATTTGCCATGCATTTAGGCATCTTGGTTGTTCAGATCAAGATCATGCTTTTTATTTCTTTCTTTATATTTTTGTAATGTTTAAGTTTTATTTCATGTTATATTTCCTTAATCTCTTGTTTATGCTTTTCATTTTCTTTACTATACTTATGTTTTTATGTTGTTTATTTATGTTTCTCTTCTTCATTATGTTTAGCTAAGTTTTTTATGTCAAGGTGAAAAGGTTTCACTAATAGTGTTAGAATATGTATAATATAAACTCAATATGGACTTCAATGTTTATATCCAAGAAAATTTGTTATTAACATGTCTTACTTATCTTTTTATCTTATTAATTCTTAATACCTTGCTTGTTAAATGGTTAATCTAGATTTGTGTTGTATAACACTTGGTACAACAAATGCTTGGCACTTTTATAGCCAACCGTATGGTATAACCTACACCTGTGCTATGAAAGGAACTTGATTTGTTGTTAACATTAGTTAACATCATGAATTCCTGACAATATTTAAAAGTAATAAGATAATTAATATGATCATGTTAAAAATTTATAATGAACTATTAAGGATAAATCATCCGATTGTAACCTCCTTTGTGTGTGGTTTCTAGTTAAGTAATAAAAAGAGTTTATACTATACTTATTTCTAACACCATTAGTGGATCCTCTAACCTTGAGATTTGTTTTTATCATTGTTTAATCCTCATATGAATCTCACATCTAAAAATTCTCTTTAACTCATTATTATTATTATTATTATTATATAGTTAACCTCCATGTGGTTCGACCCCAATCTTGCTGGGTTATTTATTACTTCGACACTCCTGCACTTGAGATAAGACATCAATCTTTTGGTCTTGTCATCAGACCCCCTTCAGTGTCCTTTTGGTCATGAAAAAAGATTCTTCACAATAGAAATTGGTGTAGAAGGAAGTTTGTTTCATGTATTTGTGATGATATTATTACTTCTTTGTTGTTAGACTATTAATTTCTACATGGGCAATGGTTTAGTAACCTCTTGCTTTTCAAATTGATAACATCTACTATGCTCTTCTAGAATGCTAAGTTCGCAAACATCATTAAAGAGGGTACTTGAGCCTTTCCATTAGGTAGTTTGGAGCTTCAGCCTATTTGAGACTCATTTCACATTCACCCTAAGAGTGCTTTATCAAACCATTATATTTGGAAAGGTCATTCTCTAGGGAGGTTCTCCATTGACTCGGTATGGGGGGTTCCTAGAGAATCCAAACCTACAAGCTCTATGTACTGATTAGTACTTAAAAGTGCATTTTTATCAAGGTGTTATATCATCATTTTGCACTTAAAGTATCAATAACTCCTTAACTAAAGTATGTTTTATAATAACAAGTCTGATATTATAAGATACCTTTAATTTATGGTAAATGTTCATCTTAAATATAGGCCTATCACATCAATGAAAGGATTGATTGATAAGTTTAAGTACTAAAATTGAAAGGATAAAGAGATGGTCAAACTTAGAAAAGAAATGTTGGTTCAGTCCAAACTGGAACACTGTTCGGTTATTGGGTCATATCTGGAGCTGTAGATCTTGGATTTAGATCTACTCTATATGGATGGAAAGCTAAGACATAGGCCTTAAACTTTTATGCGGAGTCCAAGATTTAAAAAGGTTGTTTTCAAGTTCAAATTATAGCAACAACGGAGAAGTTTGAACTGTCCTGCAGCCCAGACACTATTAAGTGTTCAACCCATATCTCGAGTTCTAGAAGTTTAAATTATCTCAATTTTTTTTCCTGAAAAGCTGAGATAATTTCCTAGAACTTTCATGAGTAACATTGATTCAAATTCTGACGTTATCAATGACGTTTAATTCAGACAAGGATTGTCACCAAGTCAAGATCTGGCCACCCACTCAACAATTAGTCATCAAATCAATAGTTCTAAATTTTTGCCTATAAAAGGAGGTATTTGTCATGTATTTAGGCATCTTGATTGTTCAGATCAAGATCATGCTCTTTATTTCTTTCTTTATATTTTTGTAATGTTTAAGTTTTATTCCATGCTATATTTTCCTTAATCTCTTGTTTATGCTTTTCATTTCCTTTACTATACTTACGTTTTTATGTTGTTTATTTATGTTTCTCTTCTTCATTATGTTTAGCTAAGTTTATTATGTCAAGGTGAAAAGGTTTCACTAATGGTGTTAGAATATGTATAATATAAACGCAATATGAACTTCAATATTTATATACAAGAAAGTTTGTTATTAACATGTCTTATCTTTTTATTTTATTAATTCTTAATACCTTGCTTGTTAAATGGTTAATCTAGATTTGTGTTGTATAACACTTAGTACAACAAATGCTTGGCACTTTTATAGCCAACTGTATGGTATAATCTACACCTGTGCTATGAAAGGAACTTGATTTGTTGTTAACATTAGTTAACATTATGAATTCCTGACAATATTTAAAAGTATGGTGTTACTAAAATAAGATAATTAATATGATCATGATAGAAATTTATAATGAACTATTAGGGATAAATCATCTGATTTGAACCTCCTTTATGTATGGTTTCTAGTTGATTAATAAAAAGAGTTTATACTATATTTATTTCTAATACTATTAGTGGATCCTCTAACCTTGATAATTGTTTTATCATTGTTTAATCCTTACATTAATATCCCATAAAATTCTCATAAACTCTTTGTTTTATTAAATATATATATTATTTGTAATTTATATAGTTCACCTCCCTATGATTCGACCCCGGTCTTACCGGGTTATTTATTACTTCGACAATCCTGCATCTGGGAGAAGACATCAATCTTTTGGTCGTGTCATGCACCATCTACTTTGGTTTCGAGGATTCATCTTGAGGCATTCATTTATCATTTGGCTTGTTTCTATGGGTTGTCTTCATACCATGGGCAGAGTACATACTTTTCATATCATTTCTTTTTCGATATGTATTCTTTATGGGTCGCAGGTTAAGACACAAGACTATTTGTTTTGTCAATGCCCTATTTTTGCTATAATTTGAGGTGCTATCATGAGCAAGACCCTTCTAGGCTAGTCTTCTATGACATGGTGACCTCTGCTTCAATGGGCATACACATACTTGAGAAAAGAAAAGGGAGTCCATGCATCTTCTTGTTCAATTAGTCCTCTCAACCACAATTTACTTCATCTGGTATGAGAAGAATAACTGAGTTTTTTATTAGTTTTATCAATCTCATCAGGATGTTTGAGATGAGATTTTTGAACTGGTGTGGTTCTGGTTGGCTAAGCTAGAACTAAGGGATCATATTTCAGCTACACTCAAGTCCATTTGGCGCTTCCTATAGTCTTGAGTTATCATTACTCTTATTGCTTTTTGAGTTCTGCTTACCACTTATACTGCTCTATAGAATCAGTCGACTTGTTCTGTGATTTTCAGGAATCAATCGATCGTTTCCTGGGTTTTTGATTTCCTGGGTTTCTATTTAAACCATTGATCGACTAGTTAACCAGCTGTTTATCTTGGCAATTTACTTTCGCACTCTTGAGCTTCATTTAGCCTTTGCTCTTTTTTTTTTTCATCGGATGCTTTTGATAATTTTGACCTGGGTAACAAGGCTTTGTACTTCTAGAAATATATCCATCATACTTTTATACTTTTTTTTTTTTTTTTTAACTTTTAATACAATTACTTTTATATATAAAACAGCTCTTCCTCGACTTGGATGGTATCTGAACGACACATTCTTATTTATTTTCCTGTGACACAAATGAGGCACCCTAATCCTGTCTAGTTACGTAGTTCCACGTATAGCAGCAGCACCAGGAGTATTGTTATTTTTATCATCTACGCAATTATAATTCGACCCTTGCCGGCAGCTTGGAATCACCTCTGAAACAGAGGTTTTAACAATGCTCTGCTTAAACTGCCTAGTAGCATCAAAGACCAGCAACAAAAATACAAATTTACATAGGCTCGAATATATTTTTATTTTTTATTGTATATCCTTATTATCGACCAAAAAAATGAGAACTCTTCTCGCTTTAAATCTCAACAAGCCTTTCTTCTTAGCTTGCTCAATTGGGAATTTTGTTTTGTCATGGGAGAAGCTCAGGAAGTGCAGCTCCAAGTCATGGGTAAGCAAGCTTTTACCTGACTCCTATTCTCCTTCCTTCCAGTCCTAAACTTTACAGAAAGAAACACTGCTGATTGCTTGTATGAATTCAGTACAAATGGTTATTAAACATAGTTTTTATCTTCATCCCTCATCACCTAAAGATAGCTAGGATATATTATTTGAATATGTTGTTTAGATTGAAAAGGGTTTTATATTTAGGATTCCAAGTACACGATTTTCATTTCTTGAGATGTTATTAGCTCTAGTACATACAATCTATGCTTTTCAGTCTGAAAGAGCAAACTGAAGTGGGAAGAACACAGCTTCAAATAATTGTTTGTGTGCTCCGCATGCTCATGGATTCCTCAGGATATTAGAAACTCAAGTGGCCCGTTATCGGATGATTGGTTTATAATTGATTATGCTCTGTACTAAACCAATTTACTAGTAGACTAGAACGTAAATATGCTGAATTACTCTATATTTATGTATCCTTGCCAGGGAAAGTAGGCAAAGAGGCAAGCCCAGCTAGGCAAGAAAATGAGACCAGCCAGCCAACGATACCTCAAAAGAGAAACACCAAGTGGTGGCTCCTAATGGCCATCTATTCATTACTTCTTCTTGCTGGCCAGTCAGTGGCCGTTCTCTTGGGAAGACTGTATTTTGAAAAGGGTGGGAATAGTAGCTGGATGGGAGCACTTGTGCAGCCTGCTGGATTTCCCATTCTCCTTCCCTTTTACTTGTCACAACCAAAAAGTCCTTCCACAAGCAACTTAGAAACAAACTTGCCTTCTAATTTAGTCCTTGCTTCAATTTATATCTCTTGTGGCTTATTTCAAGCCATTGTTTGTATGTTGCATTCACTTGGTCTCAAATACCTTCCAGTGTCTACTTACTCTCTTGTCTGTGCATCCCAACTGGGCTTCAATGCTCTGTTCTCTTTCTTCCTCAACTCCCTCAAGCTCACTCCTTTCATAATCAATTCTTTAGTGCTTCTCACCATCTCCTCCATCCTCCTTGTATTCCAAGACGACTCCGCAGAATCTAAACAAGTCTACAGAAGAAAGTACGCACTCGGATTTATATGCACTGTTGGTGCTTCTGCTGGATATGGATTGCTGCTTTCTTTAACCCAATTTGCCTTTAAGAAGGTCCTAAAGAAGGAAACCTTCAAGGTGGTTCTGGATATGACAATCTATCCATCACTAGCTTCTACCATTGCTATCCTAGTGGGACTTTTTGCTAGCAGGGAATGGAAGGGTTTAGGGAAAGAGATGGAGGGTTTTGAACTTGGAGAAGTCTCCTACTGCATGACTTTAATTTGGACAGCAATATCTTGGCAGCTTTTCTCTATTGGTTGTGTAGGGTTGATTTTCGAGGTGTCCTCAGTCTTCTCCAATGTCATCAGTACTTTTGGTTTGCCTGTGGTCCCTGTGCTGGCCGTTTTCTGTTTTGGTGACAAAATGGATGTTATCAAGGCTATTGCCATGGTGTTGGCTATATGGGGCTTTCTTTCATATGTCTATCAGCACTATCTTGATGACTGCAAGCTCAAGAAACAAAATACCAACGCCGCTGCTACTGAAATGGTAATCACTGGATGAGGATTTGAATTTCCATGCACCCTTATGTTTCATATACAATGAAGGAAATTCCTCTATCTCAGATTGAAGGGGTTAATAAACAATTGGAAGAATTGAATTTTTTTTAATGATAATCCTCCAAGAGTGATTGCCAATTCATAACTGAATTTACACTCCTTGTATGCTGTTTCTTGGTACTGTAGTTGTTTATGTGTATTATAGTGTACATATAATAGAGTTAAGTGTTGTATTTTCTATTAAGGGAGTCGAAAAGTATAAAGCTATTATTGGATAGCTATAACATCATCATTAAACATTTGCACTTAACCTAAGGGTTATTTCTATGTATTCTGGTGTACTTGTAATGAATCTACGTGTTTTATTTCTTATTGAGAGAGTAGAAGAGTGTGAAGCTATTGTTAGATAACATCATCATTAATCATTTATACTTGATAAGAGAGTTCACTCTTTAAACTTGATATTTCCTATAACTCAAGTCTCCTGTCAAAACAAAAGGGTGGGGAGGTAAGGGTGCTATTGTGTTTAAGGATTTTTATAAAATCTTCATTTTATATCTTTTTTCTATAATTGGTTCAATCATTGTTGGTTAAATTGGTTTAATTCAATCGGTTGATATTTGAAATCGAAACCAAATCAAACTTAATTTTTTTTATTTGTTTTTCAATATGTTATTTATTTATTTATTGTTCAATTTTCTAGGTTTTTTTATTTTAGTTTTCTTAGATTTTTTAATTGCTCGATTATTTTGAACACCCCTAAAAATAGAGAATATTAAGGAAATTTATAACTTTAAGAGGTTGGCATGGTGGCTCATAAGATTCACTCTCTTGCTTGTTTCTTGGATACATACCTTAATGACAGTACTTGAAAACAAATATAGTAAATTCATCTATATACACCATATTGACATTGTTTAAGAAAGCATTTAGTCTCCATTGATATGTATCTTAGTCTAAGGACATCCTTATTGTTAAACCCAAAAAAAATAGAGAGAGAGAATTGTATAATCTCCTAAGCTTTTTATTTAGTTCCAAATCCAATCAAAATACTTTATTATATTTTTTTTTTAATTCTCACAATTTGATTTAATTTTATTGTAGAAACAAGTTTATAGTAAGAATAAAATGTTTTCATGGTTTATATATATGGTATTATACATTATCTAGATTATGAAAGAGTTTATCTTTTTAAAAAATCAATAGAATTTAATAAATCTTTTAAAGATTAAATTTAAAAAAAAGGGGCATGTGTGTTCCTGGTGGCTACGAACCGTTCAAAAATAGATGCTCAAAATAAAACCATAAAAAATATGTTATTTTGTTTTTTATATAAAAAATTATTTAAATATTTGTTTTGCAAAACGGTGTCATTCTGCTTGATTAGGGGTGCATTGTTGATAATAAGCAATGTAAAGTCTCTAACAAGTGAGTTAGAAGCTCAACTAGTAAAAGTCAAGTGGTAAGGAATCAACTAGAAGAAGAAGAAATATCTATTTTTTTATTTGACTCTTATAACTTGTTTTTCTCAACTCACATGTAAATATGTGATCACGGTATATCTTAAATTGATGGACTTTCTCTTGTGATTTAGTTCTTGAAAATGATCATCCATGATATATATATAAAAAAAAATGTTAAGCCACCAATCATTTTAGTATTTTGGATCGGAAATAATTATCTTTTTGTTTTTAATTAAAATATACATAAGTGACAAAAATTAGAAAACTTCATCTATTAGTATTATACATCAACATTGCAAATTGCAAGCAAGTCATATTTCTAGGATTATTTTTAAATTTTTTTTTATCTAAATGTAGATGAAGAAAAAACAATGTAAGAGTGAGAAATCCAATACAATCCATCATAAAACACATGAGGACTGCTCGTTTATACCTAAAACTAAATGTGTGGTTCTATGCAACAGCTAATAGCAAATAAAAATCAAACAACATCCTCCTGTTGAGTAAGGGTTCTTTATTATTAATTGTTAAAATAGAAAATTAAACACAGATAAAGCCACACATAACCAACTCAGTCACAATCATTCTTAATTTCAACGTTATCACTTCACTGTACTCATAGCTAGAAATTCATTTAATTTGTATGATCCTTTGCTTTGACAATGATCCAACCTTGACCAATTAAAAAAAAAGGATAGCTTTTCAGAGACTAGTCTAAAACCGACGTGAAATTTAGTTTCAATTAATTAATTAATACACTAGTTGGCTTGAAAATATCCTTACAGGCAAACCAACCGGAGTTATTGATTTATTTTTGGGATTATGTTAGTGATGATGGTTTAAAATAATTTTTATTTATAAATGTATTAAATGAAATTTTTTTATATTATAAAAATTATTTTTAATATCAGAACATTAAAATAATATAAAAAAAATTTATTTTAAATAAAATTAATTCAATTTTTTAAAAACACGAATTCATCTCACAATGACAGTGGTTTGTAACCAGCCTGCATAATCATATCTTTTCATAAGGGGAGGTAAGAGAACTTTAGAATAATATGATAAGCATTATTTATTGGAAAAAAAATATAACAGTGAAAAATATGATAATGTGAACTGTTTAGTTCTGTGGTTGGAAAGTTTTTTTTTTTGTAAAATTTTATATATTTTTTTTGTTATTTTTAAATGATTTTAATATATTAATATTAAAAATAAAAAATATTATTTTAATATATTTTTAAATAAAAAATATTTTTTAAAAAAATCATTATCAAAACTGGCGGCCTAACTAAGCATCCTTGACTACTTGTATTCGTCGACGATGGGACACAACAGATCAACAAGTGGCCGGGTGGGTATTATTTTTTTTCCTTCTTTCAAATCAAATTAAAAGCATGCATGCATGCATCCACATCGGGACCATTAATTTTGGCCTGAATGTCTAACAAGCAGTTGATTTGGTCGTAGCTAGTAGTTGAAGGCCATCATTTCCCGTCATAGAGGATCAGCTCCCAAATAATCGCATCCTCAGGCCCGCCTGTCAGGTCAGCATGGAGACTTGAAACTCATCTTCAGCCACAACTTGACAAGTGTCGTTTGCTTATAGTGCTTACATGCATGTATGTTAATGCTTCCCTTCCAGTGTTCAATTACTAGGTAGGGTATGAGCTGTCTGATAGTGATAGTGTAGTTATGGATATTTTTTATTTAAAAATATATTAAAATTAATGTATTAAAATGATTAAAAAACTAAAAAAATATTAATTTAAAATAAATAAATAACCAAAAAAATTAATTTTTTAAAAAAATATTTTTAAAATGCAAAAAGAAACAAGATTGTTTATATTATATAAGTAGAATTGTTTATATCATTATTTTTTAAAATAATTTTAAATAAAAAAAATAAATTTTAATCATCACAGAATACCAAGGTTGTCAATTCCGTTTCGATAGGTGTTTCGTTTTTTCAATTGGAATGGAATGTTTCAGTTTCGGAGTGTTTCAGCGTACCGTTTCGGGGTTATACTGTTCATATATTTATATATATTCAACAAATATAATTCAAATTCAAAATAAATTAATTATAAACTATGCAATACAAACACAATGCCAAACAAATATAATTTTAAAATTTAAAATATTTTTAAATAGTCAAAATTAAATAGATCTTTAACTTAAAGTAATTCAACTAACAAAATATCAAAATATTATAAAAGTAAAATATTTTAACAAAAATATTTAAAATATAAAATTAGGTTAATGTTATCAAGTGACTAATGGAATCTAAAGCATCCCTTTGTTTTGCTTAAATTCCTATAAAGTATAGACATGAAAAAAAACAACATGAATATAAACCATATATATTAGTGATAAATCTAATTTTAAAAAATTAATATCATTATTAATGAAAATAGTAATAATAATTTTTAATATTATTATTAATATCATTGCTATTGAAAATAGTAATGAAAAAGAGTTTTTTATAATCAGGTGGTTTAATTAATGAAATTAAGCAAGGTTCAATTTGATTCATTGGCTTTTCAAGAGCGGAACGGAACATGTGGAATGAAACCGGAACATTTCGAGAGGAATTTAGCCGAAAAATCCGGAACGGACCAAAATTTAAAATGAGATGAAATTTATTCTGTTTTGTTTCATTTTTTAAATTGATATAGAATATTTCGGTTATTTCAAACGGAATGGAATGGAATTGACAACATTACAGAATACAAGAATGCTAAAGAGAGATCCATACACGTCTCATCTCACTACCCGCAAAACCCATCTCTCTTGTGGATCTTCTTAATTGGCTGTCTTCTTGTCTTCTAGCGCGTTAAATTAATCTGACAAATACTCGAGGTAAATCTTGTCCGAACTCCAACTTTTACGCATATAGCTGGTGTCTGAATATCATGGCTTGCTTCGTTAAAGAACAAAAACCATATGCCATTTTATTTCCAAATTCTATTTGTTTATATTCCGTTCAATTTCTTACCAAAGTAAACAAGAAGACCGTTTATATTTATTTATTTATTTTTCATTTGTTTTGCAAGAATACCACTGAGCTGCCCATTAAAAAGTCCACAAATTCTTGCAATGAGATTTAGAGCATGTTTAGAAATATAATTAAAATTATTTTTTAAAGTGTTTTTTATTTATAAATATATTAAAATGATATATTTTTTTATTTTTTAAAAAATTATTTTTAATATAATACATTAAAATGGTCTAAAAATACTAAAAAATATTAATTTAAAATAAATAAATAAATAAAATAAAAAAATTTAAATTTTTTAAAACACAAAAACAAACAAATAATATATATATATA
Organism: Populus alba; assembly: GCF_005239225.2. Classification (NCBI taxonomy): domain Eukaryota; kingdom Viridiplantae; phylum Streptophyta; class Magnoliopsida; order Malpighiales; family Salicaceae; genus Populus; species Populus alba. The sequence goes on along the minus strand of NC_133284.1, from coordinate 39,300,398 downwards.
TATATATATACACACATATTGTGCCTGCCTTATGATGTCACAAGAATTATCCCTCAATTTTATAATTTTTTCAGGAGGTTAACAAACCCGTGCTTGTTTGTTTGTGAGTGTCTCACATAATCAAATTATTTAGTAATGTAGAAGACAAATTTTATTATTTTTAATTTATTTATTTTAATTGTAGTATTTATTTTAAGATTTAGTTAATTTTTTAAATTTGACAAGTTCTTTATTAGCAATTTTTAATATTTTATTTTATTTAGTTACCACGTTTGGTAAAATTTTATTTTTTAAGATCTTTATTTAATAAAAAATTATAATAAAATTTTGAAGAAACGTTAAAATAATAAACAATATATAGTATTGGAAGTTTAATAAAGCCATGTCGGGTTGTATATATACATGTATGCAGAAGCACCTTGCATCTACTTTCGTCCCTGTAAGTCACTAATTCCAAGAAAAACATGGGATGACAGATTTATTTACCATATACTGTTACGATCAAAACAAAAGCAACCAAAGATTAATTTAAATGGCATAAATACATTTGCATGCTGCATCTTCATTTCATTTGAAATCTCTCTCTCCCTCCCTCCCTCCCTCTCTCTCTCTCTTCTAAGCTTTATCTTTTCTGGCTTAGCACTACCTTTGACATGGGAGAAGCTCAGGAAGTTCAACTTCGCATCATGGGTGAGTCAGCTCTCTCTAATTCTTGATGTGTAGCACTTTTTATCAAAGAGAATATATATATATATATATATATATATATATATATATATATATATATATATATATATATATATATATATCGCAACTTCATCAATGTTCCTCTGTTTTAACTTCTTTCACAAGTGTATGTATGGGAATTAATAAGGTGGAAAGGTCATGAGGTCTGCAATAAGCCTACATTTAGCAGTAGTACTATTAAGAGAACATAGTCACCATGGAATCATAGGTTATTTATGATGAAAGAAATACGCATCAAATTTCTTCGAAGAGATACAGCAAAGCAAAAGGAGAGTAGGATTCTTTTACATTTTTTGTTATACAGCTAGGCAGCTATACTGGTTTTCCCTGCAAATCTCCAGGTGAAATTCTGCCGGCTAAATCGTCTCCTAGGTAGTCGTTGTAAATTCTCTTTCCATGGAGGAGGCTTTTCAGGGTCTTTGTCTTGGAGATCTTTTTAATAAGTTCCTATGAATCATGTTTTTGTCCTTGCAACAAGGTTTTAGTTTCTTAAGCTCCCAACTTGGGAGATATCGACACGCTCAAATATATTATTTTCAAATACGATCATGTATTCTTGGACAGTAGCTGACTTGTCCGATATCTGTTCTTATTATCAGACCAAGAAGCTAAAGATCAAACAAACTTACCTCAATACACAAGTATCACCGATCAGTGCTCACCGGCTCCACAAACAAGAAACTACAGGCGGTGGATCCGCATGTCAATCTATACAGTCTTTCTCCTAGCTGGACAGTCAGCGGCTACGCTTTTGGGAAGATTGTACTTTGTTAAAGGTGGAAACAGCAAATGGATGGCAACACTAGTGCAGCTTGCAGGCTTTCCGGTTCTTATTCCCTTCTATCTCATCTCAACTACCAGTAAACCAAGCACAAATGATAGCCAAATAAAATCACCATCTGTCACAACACTTGCATTGATTTACGTATCGATTGGACTGCTTGTAGCAGCAGGCTGCTATCTATACACTATTGGACTGCAGTACCTTCCTGTGTCTACTTACACCCTCATCTGTGCATCTCAGTTGGCCTTCAATTCTGTCTTCTCCTTTTTTCTCAATGCACAGAAGTTCACACCATTTATAATCAATTCTCTAGTCCTCCTTACCATCTCCTCTATCCTACTTGTCTTTAATAATGAGTCTTCAGACGGCACTTCTGGAGTCTCCAAAGCAAAATATGCTATTGGTTTCACATGCACTGTTGCTGCTGCCGCGGGGTTTGGACTGGTGCTCCCTTTGACACAGTTCTGCTTCAACAAGGTTATAAGGAGGCAGACATTTAAGGCGGTCCTGGACATGATAATCTATCAACAAATAGTAGCGACTTCTGTTATTGTAGTTGGACTTTTTGCTAGTGGAGACTGGAAGGGTCTAACAAGAGAAATGGATGGGTATAAAATGGGAAAGGTTTCTTACGTGATGAACTTAGTTGGGACTGCCATATCTTGGCAGGTTTGCACGATTGGCTGCGTTGGATTGATTTTTGATGTTTCTTCCTTGTTCTCCAATGCCATAGGTGTTTTGGGATTGCCTATTGTTCCAGTCCTAGCTGTGTTCGTATTCAATGACAAAATGGGTGGTGTGAAGGCAATTTCAATGGTGTTGGCTATCTGGGGTTTCATTTCCTACGCCTATCACCACTATCTAGACGACCGGAATTGCAAGGATGAGAAAAGAAATGCCGATGAGGTTTCTAAAGCTCCCATGCTGGAAAGCTAACTGATGTCTACGATCTATGGGAGCCTGGAAGTTGATCGGTGACAGATTTCCAAGGTTACATACAATTCCGGTGCCTCTGTCATGTCCTAAAATGTAGTTTTCTTCCGTGTAGCAGACCTGTAAAACAGTTAAGCTAGGAGTGCTGTAAAAGAACATGAATGATCAAATTATACGAGCATATTGGAAGGATTGCTGAGTATGAATTGGTTTAGGTCTATCTGCTGGAAACAACGTAAAATGTTAATTGAGTAGCAGGGACTAAAAGATCTTTCACTGAATCTCAGGAGACTAATCACTTATCAGGATTGAATTCGCATGTGGATGTGGATGACCTCTCATAGCAATTTAAAACTGCAAGTGGTGCTGTGTATGAATTGTCATTAATGCTTAGCCATCCCTGCTGACCAGTTGGTCCATTCTGTTAGAATTTGAAACTTCAGTCATAGTTTGAAACCTTGCCTATCCCGGGTTAATCAAGGATCCAGTCGATCTGGGACTGGAATTAGACCAAATTGAAAAAAAAATAAGGAAATGAAAAACTTAGTGTGACCTAATGTGACCCGGCAAAACCTGAATACAAACCCGTTGACTCTTTTTTTTTTTGTTTTCTTATTAAAACAATATTGTTTTGATTTTTTTAAAAAAAATTGACTCGGCCAACCCAATAACCTGATTAAAACCCGAAATCCAAGTATTGAATCAAGCTGGCCACTAGACCGGTCTTATCCACTAGTCAAATGGATAATTGATTTTTCTTGAATCGATTCTAATTTAATCATCGTAGAATCCCTAAATAGATAAAAAAAGATTTTTTGCAGGTAACAATGATAATCTACTTCTGCTTTCACCAAAGAAGGGCAGGTCAAATAGCCAGAATCAGAAAATTAATGACTTTATCCCAAGCCAAACCCGACCTTTAAGCCCACTAGATAAAATAGGACCACATCATTAGCGTCGACTATAAGGAAAAAAATTTCAAAGATATGATGAATTTACTCTTCTTAGTGTGATAGTATATTTACTTTGTAAGTAGTGATTGTCTCCCTAGTGCAACAATATAGTTTATCTTAGGAGGGATTAACATGTTCTTCATAGTACGATTACTCCTTTCTCCAATAATAAGATAGACACTGCATCAATAACAGGGATTGATATGCTCTCCCCATCAATTTTTTCAAAGATAGGATTATTTTAGTATCCCTAGTGTGATAATACATTTACTTTGAAAGTAACAAACATCTTCCTAATCCTACGACGCAGTTTATCTTGGAAGGGATTGACATGTTTTTTCTAATGTGATCGCACCTTTCTCCAAGTATAGGATGAACATTGCATTAGCAATAAGGATGGATACGTTATCCCAAATCAAATCTTTCAAAGATGGGATGAATTTATCATTCCTATTGTGATAGCACATTTACTTTACATGTAACAAACATCTTCTTAGTTCTACAGCACAATTTACCTTTTATGTTGGATCATGAGTTTTTTTTTCTCACCTCTTTGTATTTGTCGTTTTCTTTAAAGTAGACCAAAAAAATAACTAATAGTCTTTTAGTATCATAAAATTTTCCCTAAACATTCAACCCAAGGTGCACTAAGGCCTCAAAGGATGGCCTTGCGAGCTTAGGCTTGCAATGCATGCGTGTCTGGGCCTGAAATCCAAGCCCATATGTTTAGGCTTCGGAGCTCAAACTAGGTTTTTTTTTTGTTTAAATAAAGCAAATGACGCCTGTCTAGAGAAATAACACTTCATTTCTTTATAATCTTTCTTGATCACTAGACTTGTCTTCGATGACTGAAAAACAAGGGTTCAAGATCTTAGCCTCTAAGTAACCAAATTTCAATCATTTTTCACCGATAACATTAAAAAGAAAAAAAAATTCTATGGACCTCTAAAACCTCATTTCAACGAAAAACAATTAATCAATCAAAAAACTCAAAATCAAATAATTTTTTTTAAAAAAAATTGAGACTTAATCTATTTTTTCTGGTATTATTAAAGGTAAAAACAATCTTTATTTTTCATAGACACTAAAATTAAAGTTAATGAGAACTTAGTCACCCCAAAGCTTTATTTTTTTTCTAACTTTTTCAAAAAAAATTTCTTTACTCTCAACCTCCACAAATTAAAACTTGAAGAAAATAAAATTTAAAACCAGCACATAACCTAAAAGAAAAGTGATAAAAAATATATATATAAAAAAATAATAAATTTAAGAGATCAAATAGAACTTTCCCATACCTTTACTGAAAAAGAGTTTGTTTCTTCAATTTTGGTCATTCATCTCTCAATTTATTTTTGACAAAAAAACAAACTCTATTTCATAAAATTTGATTCTTTATTTAATGTTGAAACAGTTAATAACAAATAAAGTGTTAAAACATTTAATGACAAATCAAGTAAGCCAGAGAACAAATCAAAACATACTTCAGAGTAATAAAACCACAAAAATATAAAGTTAATTTACTCAATTGAAAATTGTGCAAAACCACAAAGACCAATTGTTAGGAATGGAAAAAAAAAATTCACAGTAATTTTATTTTTTAAGATCTTTATTTAATAAAAAATTATAATAGAATTTCGAAGAAACGTTAAAATAAAATAAGGTCTTCTCTGCATCTCCGCGGATTTATTGCTTCAACAAATTCACACTTTTCAAGAGTTGTTCTGATGAGCCCTCTTAACACCCAAAAATGCGTGAAATAAATCAACCACGACAAGCATATTTCTTGTCCCAAATAAATTAAGTATAGGAAAGATACTAAATTCTGATTTTATATTTTAAAAATATTTTTTAAAAATTTAAATTTATTTTTATTTTTTTACTTTAAATTAATATTTTTTTTGGTGTTTTCGAATCATTTTAATATAGTGATATCAAAAATAATTTTTTTAAATATATATATATATATGAATGAAGTACCTTCACTTATTTTTTCCACGTACGATATGTTCTTTTCTTCTTATTTTCCTGTTTTCAAATCCCTTTAAAATTAAAATTACATATTAGCAGCATGCATTGATATTCTTAATTAGTGTTTTACAAGGCAAAATGATGCCTTCTTAGATTAAGATTATGTTTGTTTTTGTATTTTAAAAATATTTTAAAAAAAATTTAAATTTTTTTTTATTTTTTATTTACTTCAAATTAATATTTTTTAGTATTTTTAGATTATTTTAATGCACTATATTAAAAATATTTTTTTAAAAAAAAAAAAAAAATATTATTTTAATATATTTTTAAATAAAAAATAACACTTTAAAAAACAATTACAATTAATATACAATAGGATTTGAACCTGATTTTTTTTAAAATAAAGATAAGAATTTGTGGACTTTTTAAGGGGCAGGTCAGTGGTATTCTTGCAAAACAAATGAAAAATAAATAAATAAAACGGTCCACTTGTTTACTTTGGTAAGAAATTGAACTGAAAATAACAAATAGAATTTGGAAATAAAATGGCATATGGTTTTTGTTCTTTAACGAAGCAAGCCATGATATTCAGACACCAGCTATTTGCGTAAAAGTTGGAGTTCTGACAAGATTTACCTCGAGTATTTGTCAGATTAATTTATCGCGCTAGAAGACAAGAAGACAGCCAATTAAGAAGATCCACAAGATAGATGGGTTTTGCGGGAAGTGAGACTGAGACGTGTATGGATCTCTCTTTAGCATTCTTGTATTCTGTGATGATTAAAATTTAATTTTTTATTTAAAATTATTTTAAAAAATAATAATATAAAAATTCTAACTATATAATATAAACAACCTTGTTTATTTTTGCATTTAAAAAAAAATTTAAATTTTTTTTTTTAAATTAATATTTTTTTAGTTTTTTAAATCATTTTAATACGTTGATTTTAAAAAATATTTTTTAAAAAATAAAAAATACTATTTTAAATACATTTCTAAATAAAATATATTTTAAAAAAATACCCAAACTCATACGAAGCCTTAATAATTGAACACCGAAGAGAAGTAATAACATGCATGCATGTAAGCACTATAAGCAAACGACACTTGTCAAGTTGTGGCTGAAGATGAGTTTCCAGTCTCCATGCTGACAGGCGGGCCAGAGGATGCGATTATTTGGGAACTGATCCTCTATGATAGGAAATGATCGCCTTCTACTACTAGTGCTTAAAAACAAAAATAAAATTGATTCTTTATTTAATGTTGAAACAGTTAATAACAAATAAAGTGTTAAAACATTTAATGACAAATCAAGTAAGCCAGAGAACAAATCAAAACATACTTTAGAGTATAAAACCACAAAAATATAAAGTTAATTAACTCAATTGAAAATTGTGCAAACCACAAAGACCAATTGTTAGGAATGGAAAAAAAAAATTCACAGTAATTTTATTTTTTTAAGATCTTTATTTAAATAAAAATTTATAATAGAATTTCGAAGAAACGTTAAAATAAAATAAATCTCCTTATCCAGCTATCTATGCATCATTTAATATCTTTCCCTAATTTGTTTTTTCTAGAAAAAAAAAAATGTATATATACATATATGCGATGCAAATATTTTTTTAGTCTCGGTTTAAAAAGAAAAAATAAAAAAGCAGTTCTGCAAAATGCAATATTATCCTAATCTTTTTTCTATATTATGGGGGAAAAGCCACTCTGTTCTGAGATTAATGAAAGCAAACGAAAGGCCGTAAAGCATCCAGACTGATTACAGATCATGCATCCACCATTCGGAGATTATCAATCAATCCATGAAAGAAGCATATATTATACGATCATGGGGCCTGCCATGCTAATCCTTGACTAGGATGCCTAATGAAAAAAAAAAAAACAGGCAGAAGCACCTTGCATCTACTTTCGTCCCTGTAAGTCACTAATTCCAAAGAAAAACATGGGTTGACAGATTTATTTACCATATACTGTTACGATCAAAACAAAAGCAACCAAAGATTAATTTTAAATGGCATAAATATACATTTGCATGCTGCAACTTCATTTCATTTCATTTCATTTGAAATCTCTCTCTCTCTCTCTCTCTCTCTCTCTCCCTCTCCCCCTCTCTCTCTTCTAAGCTTTATCTTTTCTGGGCTTCTGCACTACTGTGACATGGGAGAAGCTCAGGAAGTTCAACTTCACATCATGGGTGAGTCGGCTCTCTCTAATTCTTGATGTGTAGCACTTTTTATCCAAGAGAGTATATATATCGCAATTTCATCAATGTTCCTCTGTTTTAACTTCTTTCACAAGTGTATGTATGGGAATTAATTAGGTGGAAAGGTCAATAAGCCTATATTTAGCAGTAGAACTACTAAGAGTACATAGTCACCATGGAATCATAGGTTATTTATGATGAAAGAAATACGCATCAAATTTCTTCGAAGAGATACGGCAAAGCAAAAGGAGAGTAGGATTCTTTTACATTTTTTGTTATACAGCTAGGCAGCTATACTGGTTTTCCCTGCAAATCTCCAGGTGAAATTCTGCCGGCGAAAGCTCGTCTCCTAGGTAGTCGTTGTAAATTCTCTTTCCATGGAGGAGGCTTTTCAGGGTCTTTGTCTTGGAGATCTATTTTAATAAGTTCCTATGAATCATGTTTTTGTCCTTGCAACAAGGTTTTAGTTTCTTAAGCTCCCCAACTTGGGAGATATATATCGACACGCTCAAATATATTATTTTCAAATACAATCATGTATTCTTGTACAGTAGCTGACTTGTCCGATATCTGTTCTTATTATCAGACCAAGAAGCTAAAGATCAAACAAACTTACCTCAATATACAAGTATCACCGATCAGTACTGCTCAACGGCTCCACAAACAAGAAACTACAGGCGGTGGATCCGCATGTCAATCTATACAGTCTTTCTCCTAGCTGGACAGTCAGCGGCTATGCTTTTGGGAAGATTGTACTTTGTTAAAGGTGGAAACAGCAAATGGATGGCAACACTAGTGCAACTTGCAGGCTTTCCGGTTCTTTATTCCCTTCGATCTCATCTCAACTACCAGTAAACCAAGCACAAATGATAGCCAAATAAAATCATCACCATCTGTCACAACACTTGCATTGATTTACGTATCGATTGGACTGCTTGCAGCAGCAGACTGCTATCTATACACTATTGGACTGCAGTACCTTCCTGTGTCTACTTACACCCTCATCTGTGCATCTCAGTTGGCCTTCAATTCTGTCTTCTCCTTTTTGCTCAATGCCCAGAAGTTCACACCATTTATAATCAATTCTCTAGTCCTCCTCACCATCTCCTCTATCCTACTTGTCTTTAATAATGAGTCTTCAGACGGCACTTCTGGAGTCTCCAAAGCAAACTATGCTATTGGTTTCATATGCACTGTTGCTGCTTCCGCGGGGTATGGACTGGTGCTCTCTTTGACACAGCTCTGCTTCAACAAGGTTATAAAGAAGCAGACATTTAAGGCGGTCCTGGACATGATAATCTATCAACAAATAGTAGCGACTTCTGTTATTGTAGTTGGACTTTTTGCTAGTGGAGACTGGAAGGGTCTAACAAGAGAAATGGATGGTTATAAAATGGGAAAGGTTTCTTACGTGATGAACTTAGTTGGGACTGCCATATCTTGGCAGGTTTTCTCGATTGGCTGCGTTGGATTGGTTTTTGATGTTTCTTCCTTGTTCTCCAATTCCATAAGTGTTTTGGGATTGCCTATTGTTCCAGTCCTAGCTGTGTTCGTATTCAATGACAAAATGGGTGGTGTGAAGGTAATTTCAATGGTGTTGGCTATCTGGGGTTTCATTTCCTACGCCTATCACCACTATCTAGACGACCGCAATTGCAAGGCTGAGAAAAGAAATGCCGGTGAGGTTTCTAAAGCTCCCATGCTGGAAAGCTAACTGATGTCTACGATCTATGGGAGCCTGGAAGTTGATCGGTGACAGATTTCCATGGTTACATAAATTCGGGTGCCTCTGTCATGTCCTAAAATGTAGTTTTCATCCGTGTAGCAGACCTGTAAAACAGTTAAGAACATGAACGATCAAATTATACGAGCATATTGGAAACAACGTAACATTTTAATTGAGTAGCAGGGACTAAAAGATCTTTCACTGAATCTCAGGAGACTAATCACTTATCAGGATTGAATTCGTATTTGGAAGTGGATGACCTCTCATAGCAATTTAAAACTGCAAGTGGTGCTGTGTATGAATTATCATTAATGCTTAGCCATCCCTGCTGACCAGTTGGTCCATTCTGTTAGAATTTGAACCTTTCGGTCATAGTTTTATAATCCAGCCTAGCCTGATGGATTAACTCGGAACTGGAATCAGACCAAGTTAAAAAAAAAAAAAAATGTAATCACAGTAGATCTTGAATTAATGAACTCTCTCATGTGATTTAGTTCTTGAAAATGATCATTCACAATATAAAAAAAAAATGTTAAGCCACCAATTATTTTAGTGTTTTGGATCGGAAATAATTATCTTTTTGTTTTTAATTAACATATACATAAGTGACAAAAATTAGAAAACTTCATCTATTAGTATTATACATCAACATTGCAAATTGCAAGCAAGTCATATTTCTAGGATTATTTTTAAATTTTTTTATCTAAATGTAGATAAAGAAAAAACAATGTAAGAGTGAGAAACCCAATACAATCCATCATAAAACACATGAGGACTGCTCGTTTATACCTAAAACTAATTGTGTGGTTCTATGTAAGAGCTAATAGCCAATAAAAATCAAACAACATCCTCCTGTTGAGTACGGGTTCTTTATTATTAATTGTTAAAATAGAAAATTAAACACAGTTAGAGCCACACATAACCAACTCAGTCACAATTATTCTTAATTTCAACGTTATCACTTCACTGTACTCATGGCTAGAAATTCATTTAATTTGTATGATCTTTTTGCTTTGACAATGATCCAACCTTGACCAATTAAAAAAAAAGGATAGCTTTTCAGGGACTCGTCTAAAACCGACATGGAATTTAGTTTCAATTAATTAATTAATACACTAGCTGGCTTGAAAATATCCTTATAGGCAAACCAACCGGAGTTATTGATTTATTTTTGGGATTATGTTCGTGATGATGGTTTAAAATAATTTTTATTTATAAATGTATTAAAATGAAATTTTTTTATATTATAAAAATTATTTTTAATATTAGAGCATTAAAATAATATAAAACAAATTTATTTTAAATAAAATTAATTCAATTTTTTAAAAACACGAATTCATCTCAAGTTTTGTGGTTGGAAAGTTTTATTTTGTAAAATTTTATATATTTTTTTAATTATTTTTTTGTTATTTTTAAATGATTTTAATATATTAATATTAAAAATAAAAAATATTTTTTAAAAAAAATCATTATCAAAACTGGCGGCCTAACTAAGCATCCTTGACTACTTGTATTCGTCGACGATGGGACACAACAGATCAACAAGTGGCCGGGTGGGTATTATTTTTTTTCCTTCTTTCAAATCAAATTAAAAGCATGCATCCACATCGGGACCATTAATTTTGGCCTGAATGTCTAACAAGCAGTTGATTTGGTCGTAGCTAGTGTAGAAGGCCATCATTTCCCGTCATAGAGGATCAGCTCCCAAATAATCGCATCCTCAGGACCGCCTGTCAGGTCAGCATGGAGACTTGAAACTCATCTTCAGCCACAACTTGACAAGTGTCGTTTGCTTATAGTGCTTACATGCATGTATGTTAATGCTTCTCTTCCAGTGTTCAATTACTAGGTAGTAGGGGTGTTCAAAAAAACCGACCAACCGATTAAACCGAGAAAACCGAGAAAAAATTAACCGAAAAACCGAATCGATAAAAAAACCGAATAAACCGATTAAAAATTTTAAAAAAACCACCCGGTCCGGTTCGGTTCCGGTTTTAAAAAGCTTAAACTGATTGAACCGGACTAAACCGAACCCCCCTTCCTTTTGGACGCATTTCAACAATTTAATTGACTTATTTCAACAATTTAATCCGCCGGCTCCCCCTCCAATACTTTTCCAGCCCACTCACCATCCCCCTTCCCTTTTCCCCAAAACATTTCACCCCACTCACCATCTCCCTTCCCTTTTCCCCAAAACATTTCACCCCACTCACCCTCCCCCTTCCCTTTTCCCCAAAATCTTTTCAGCCCACTCACCCTTCCCCTTCCCTTTTCCCCAAAAGTTTTCTTTTATTTTATTAGTTTCGGTTTTTCTGGTTTTTAAGGCTAAAAAACCGACCCGAACCGAACAAAACCGGTTCGGTTTGAACCGGTTTTCGGTTCGGTTCGGGTTATATTAACAAGAAATGGTATTTTCCGGTTCGGTTGAATTTTTATGTTAAAACCGGACCGAACTGGACCGTGAACACCCTTACTAGGTAGGGTATGAGCTGTCTGATAGTGTAGTTATGGATATTTTTTATTTAAAATATATTAAAATTAATGTATTAAAATGATTAAAAAACTAAAAAAATATTAATTTAAAATAAATAAATAAACAAAAAAAATTAATTTTTTTAAAATATTTTTAAAATGCAAAAAGAAACAAGATTGTTTATATTACATAAGTAGAATTGTTATATCGTTATTTTTTAAAATAATTTTAATAATTTTAAATAAAAAAATAAATTTTAATCATCACAGAATAGAGAATGCTAAAGAGAGATCCATACACGTCTCATCTCACTTCCCGCAAAACCCATCTCTCTTGTGGATCTTCTTAATTGGATGTCTTCTTGTCTTCTAGCGCGTTGAATTAATCTGACAAATACTCGAGGTAAATCTTGTCCGAGCTCCAACTTTTACGCAAATAGCTGGTGTCTGAATATCATGGCTTGCTTCGTTAAAGAACCAAAAAACCATATGCCATTTTATTTCCAAATTCTATTTCGTTATATTTAAATTTAAATTTTTAAAAAAATATTTTTTAAAAAACATAAAAACAAACAAAACCTTAATCTAAAAGCGCATCATTTTCCCTTGTAAAACACTAATTAAGAAGATCAATGCATGCTGCTAATATGTAATTTGAATTTTAAAGGGATTTGAAAAAGGAAAAAAAGAAGAAAAGAACATATCGTACGTGGGAAAAATAAGTGAAAGTTGCTATATATATTGAGCCAAGAAATATATATTGTCGTCGTGGTTGATTTATTTGGGACAAGAAATATTTTTAAAATATAAAATCATAATTTAGTATCTTTCCTATACTTGATTTATTTGGGACAAGAAATATGCTTGTCGTCGTGGTTGATTTATTTCACGCATTTTGGGTGTTAAGAGGGCTCATCAGAACAATTCTTGAAAAGTTGTGAATTTGTTGAAGCAATATATATATTGTGTCTGCCCTTATGATGTGACAAGAATTATCCCTCAATTTTATAATTTTTTGAGGGGGTTAACAAACCCGTGCTTGTTTGTGAGTGTCTCACATAATCAAATTATTTAGTAATGTAGAAGACAAATTTTATTATTTTTAATTTATTTATTTTAATTGTAGTATTTATTTTAAGATGTAGTTAATTTTTAAATTTGACAAGTTCTTTATTAGCAATTTTAATATTTTATTTTATTTAGTTACCACGTTTGGTAAAATTTTTTTTTTTAAGATCTTTATTTAATAAAAAAATTATAATAAAATTTTGAAGAAACGTTAAAATAATAAACAATATATAGTTTTGGAAGTTTAATAAAGCCATGTCGGGTTGTATATATACATATATGCGATGCAAATATTTTTTTAGTCTCGGTTAAAAAAGAAAAAAAAGAAAAAAAAAAAAAAGCAGTTCTGCAAAATGCAATATTAACCTAATCTTTTTTATATATTATGGGGAAAAGGCCACTCTGTTCTGAGATGAATGAAAGCAAACGAAAGGCCCTCAAGCATCCAGACTGATTACAGATCATGCATCCACCATTCGGAGATTATCAATCAATCCATAAAAGAAGCATATATAATACGATCATGGGGCCTGCCATGCCAATCCTTGACTAGGATGCCTAATGAAAAAAAAAAAAAAAAAAATACAGGCAGAAGCACCTTGCATCTACTTTCGTCCCTGTAAGTCACTAATTCGAAGAAAAACATGGGATGACAGATTTATTTACCATATACTGTTACGATCAAAACAAAAGCAACCAAAGATTAATTTAAATGGCATAAATACATTTGCAAGCTGCATCTTCATTTCATTTGAAATCTCTCTCTCTCTCCCTCCCTCTCTCTCTCTCTCTGTTCTAAGCTTTATCTTTTGTGGCTTCTGCACTACCTTTGACATGGGAGAAGCTCAGGAAGTTCAACTTCGCATCATGGGTGAGTCAGCTCTCTCTAATTCTTGATGTGTAGCACTTTTTATCAAAGAGAATATATATATATATCGCAACTTCATCAATGTTCCTCTGTTTTAACTTCTTTCACAAGTGTATGTATGGGAATTAATAAGGTGGAAAGGTCATGAGGTCTGCAATAAGCCTACATTTAGCAGTAGTACTATTAAGAGAACATAGTCACCATGGAATCATAGGTTATTTATGATGAAAGAAATACGCATCAAATTTCTTCGAAGAGATACAGCAAAGCAAAAGGAGAGTAGGATTCTTTTACATTTTTTGTTATACAGCTAGGCAGCTATACTGGTTTTCCCTGCAAATCTCCAGGTGAAATTCTGCCGGCTAAATCGTCTCCTAGGTAGTCGTTGTAAATTCTCTTTCCATGGAGGAGGCTTTTCAGGGTCTTTGTCTTGGAGATCTTTTTAATAAGTTCCTATGAATCATGTTTTTGTCCTTGCAACAAGGTTTTAGTTTTTTAAGCTCCCAACTTGGGAGATATATATCGACACGCTCAAATATATTATTTTCAAATACGATCATGTATTCTTGTACAGTAGCTGACTTGTCCGATATCTGTTCTTATTATCAGACCAAGAAGCTAAAGATCAAACAAACTTACCTCAATATACAAGTATCACCGATCAGTACTGCTCAACGGCTCCACAAACAAGAAACTACAGGCGGTGGATCCGCTTGTCAATCTATACAGTCTTTCTCCTAGCTGGACAGTCAGCGGCTATGCTTTTGGGAAGATTGTACTTTGTTAAAGGTGGAAACAGCAAATGGATGGCAACACTAGTGCAACTTGCAGGCTTTCCGGTTCTTATTCCCTTCTATCTCATCTCAACTACCAGTAAACCAAGCACAAATGATAGCCAAATAAAATCATCACCATCTGTCACAACACTTGCATTGATTTACGTATCGATTGGACTGCTTGTAGCAGCAGACTGCTATCTATACACTATTGGACTGCAGTACCTTCCGTGTCTACTTACACCCTCATCTGTGCATCTCAGTTGGCCTTCAATTCTGTCTTCTCCTTTTTGCTCAATGCACAGAAGTTCACACCATTTATAATCAATTCTCTAGTCCTCCTTACCATCTCCTCTATCCTACTTGTCTTTAATAATGAGTCTTCAGACGGCACTTCTGGAGTCTCCAAAGCAAAGTATGCTATTGGTTTCATATGCACTGTTGCTGCTTCCGCGGGGTATGGACTGGTGCTCTCTTTGACACAGCTCTGCTTCAACAAGGTTATAAAGAAGCAGACATTTAAGGCAGTCCTGGACATGATAATCTATCAACAAATAGTAGCGACTTCTGTTATTGTAGTTGGACTTTTTGCTAGTGGAGACTGGAAGGGTTTAACAAGAGAAATGGATGGTTATAAAATGGGAAAGGTTTCTTACGTGATGAACTTAGTTGGGACTGCCATATCTTGGCAGGTTTTCGCGATTGGCTGCATTGGATTGGTTTTTGATGTTTCTTCCTTGTTCTCCAATTCCATAAGTGTTTTGGGATTGCCTATTGTTCCAGTCCTAGCTGTGTTCGTATTCAATGACAAAATGGGTGGTGTGAAGGTAATTTCAATGGTGTTGGCTATCTGGGGTTTCATTTCCTACGCCTATCACCACTATCTAGACGACCGGAATTGCAAGGATGAGAAAAGAAATGCCGATGAGGTCTCTAAAGCTCCCATGCTGGAAAGCTAACTCATGTCTACGATCTATGGGAGCCTGGAAGTTGACCGGTGACAGATTTCCATGGTTACATACAATTCGGGTGCCTCTGTCATGTCCTAAAATGTAGTTTTCTTCCGTGTACGTAGCAGACCTGTAAAACAGTTTAGCTAGGAGTGCTGTAAAAGAACATGAATGATCAAATTATAGCGATTGCAGGTCTATCTGCTGGAAACAACGTAAAATGTTAATTGAGTAGCAGGGACTAAAAGATCTTTCACTGAATCTCAGGAGACTAATCACTTGTGATCAGGATTGAATTCGCATGTGGATGTGGATGACCTCTCATAGCAATAAAAAACTGCAAGTGGTGCCGTGTATGAATTGTCATTAATGCTTAGCCATCCCTGCTGACCAGTTGTCCATTCTGTTAGAATTTGAACCCTTTCAGTAATAGTTTTATAATCCAGCTTGGCCTGATGGGATTCATCCCGGAATCCAATACAAGACTGGAATCAGACCAGATTAAAGAAAAAATAGAAAATAAAAAAAAAACTAGTGTGACCTGGCGGGACCCAACAAAACCTGTTGCAAACCCGTCAATTTTTTTATTTTTTTTTTTTTTTTTTTATTAAAACAAATCATTTTTTTTTTTAAAAAAAAATTAACTCAGCCAATCTAATAACCCAATTAAAACCTAAAATTCAAGTATTGAATCAGACCAGACCGACTACTGGACCAGTCTTAAAACTATGCTTCCAGTTCTTTCCTTAAGGCTTACCATTCGAATCTGGACATAGATTGGCCATAAGATGTGCGAAAGTAAAAGTATGTTAATAAACTACATAGCTTTTGGACTACGTGGAAGTAGATGCTTTTCTGACATGGTAATTCGGCCCATGGATATTTGAGAGAATGAACGAGTGTATAAATTCATAAGATGAACTGAAACTTTGTTATCCTTGAATTTGATTTTGCTCTTCAAAGTTCAAAGAGGTGAGTTTTATTATTTTGTGCTTGATTGACAACCCTTCCAAGTTCCAACATTTATAGCTGAACAGTGCTTTAATGTGTGTGCCCTTATCTTATCTAAACTTCTCCTTGTTTATGCATATCCCGAATGACATCAATGTTTTTTCCATTTACATTCAACGTATTGCATGATCAATCCACCTGTTTTTTAATCTTAGCTCTGCAAGCTCATTACGTGTTAGAAAATTTTGTTTCAATACATGGTTAATCTTCATATTTGAAATCAAATTGAAAACAAGATATATTCTGATAAATCGGTATTTATTATTTTTTGTTTGTTTGTTTATTTGTTTTGAACTGCTCTCTAATAAGTTGACTATGAGAAGGTTAAGACCATAATTCTTGGGCTTAGCCAAGTGTTGAGCCCAGACACCTATGAATTTAACAAATTATCAAACTCATCGTCTATGAACACAGCCAAACGCTTAGCCTAGACGCCTATAAGACTAGTGAGTAGCCAAATTCATTATCCCTGGATGCAACCAAGCGCTGACCCTAGATGAGATTGTAGATCATATATATTTTATCTTGATGGGACAGATCAACCTTTTTCCTTATAAGAAAAAGAAGAACATAAGGGGCTATAAAAGGAGGAAACAAAGATGCTCATGCTAGGTTTAATTTTTTCTCTCTGCTTTAACAATAGCAATTCTATCGTAATAGAAAAATCCTTAGTCAAATGGATAATTGATTTTTCTTGAATCAATTCTAATTTAATCATCGTAGAGTCCCTAAATAGATAAAAGGAGATTTTTTGCAAGTAACAATGATAATCTACTTCTGCTTTCGCCAAAGAAGGGCAGGTCAAATAGTCAGAATAAAAAAATTAATGACTTTATCCTAAGCCAAACCCGACCTTCAAGCCCACTAGATAAAATAGGACCACATCATTAGCGTCGACTATAAGGAAAAAAATTTCAAAGATATGATGAATTTACTCTTCTTAGTGTGATAGTACTTTTACTTTGTAAGTAGTGATTGTCTCCCTAGTGCAACGATATAGTTTATTTTAGGAGGGATTAACATGTTCTTCATAGTACGATCACTCCTTTCTCCAATGATGAGATAGACACTGCATCAATAATAGGGATGGATATGCTCTCCCCATCAATTTTTTCAAAGATGGGATTATTTTAGTATCCCTAGTGTGATAACACATTTACTTTGAAAGTAACAAACATCTCTCTAATCCTACGACGCAATTTATCTTGGAAGGAATTGACATGTTCTTTCTAATGTGATCGCACATTTCTCCAAGTATAGGATGGACATTGCATTAGCAACAAGGATGAATATGTTATCCCAAATCAAATCTTTCAAAGATGGGATGAATTTATTCTTTCTATTGTGATAGCACATTTACTTTACATGTAATGAACATCTTCCTAGTTCTAAGCACAATTTACCTTTTATGTTGGATCATGAGTTTTTTTTTCTCTCACCTCTTTGTGTTTGTTGTTTTCTTTAAAGTAGACCCAAAAAATAACTAATAGTCTTTTAGTATCATAAAATTTTTCCTAAACATTCAACCCAAGGTGCATTAAGGCCTCAAAGGATGGCCTGTGAGCTTAGGCTTGCAATGCATGCGTGTTTAGGCCGAAATCCAAGCCCATATGTTTGGGCTTGGAAGCCCAAACTAGTTTTTTTTTTTTTTTTTTAAATAAAGCAGATAACGCCTATCTAGAGAAATAACACGTCATTTCTCTGCAACCTTTCTCGATAACTAGACTTGTCTTCGATGACTGAAAAACCAGGGTCCAAGATCTTAGCCTCTAAATAACCAAATTTCAATCATTTTTCATCGATAACATTAAAAAGAAAAAAAAATTCTAAGGACCTCTAAAACCTCATTTCCAATGAAAAAAAGTTAATTAATCAAAAAACTCAAAATCAAATAATTTTTTTTAAAACGGTCTACTTTTTCTGGTATTATTAAAGGTAAAAACCATCTTTACTTTTCATAAACACTAAAATTAAAGTTATTGATGATCGAAACTCAATCACCTAAAAGCTTTATTTTTTTTGTAACTTTTTCAAAACTTTTTCTTTACTCTCAACCTCCACAAATAAAACTAAAACGTGATGAAAATAAAATTTAAAATCAGTATATAACCAAAAAGAAAAGTGATAAAATATGAAAAATAATAATAATAAATTTAAGAGATCAAATAGAACTTTCCCATACCTTTTGTGAAAAAGAGTTGTTTCTTCAATTTTGGTCATTCATCTCTCAATTTATTTTTGACAAAAAAACCAACTCTATTTCATAAAATTGATTCTTTATTTAATGTTGAAACAGTTAATAACAAGTAAAGTGTTAAAACATTTAATGACAAATCAAGTAAGCCAGAGAACAAATCAAAACATATTTCAGAGTATAAAAGCACAAAAATATAAAGTTAATTAACTAAATTTGAAAATTGTGCAAACCACAAAGACCAAGTGTTAGGAATGGGAAAAAAAAATTCAGTCATTTGTGCACAGTGAGGAGTTGTAGTTTATTTAACAATAACAATATATAATTATATAATAATTAAATGTTGGCTGACGTCCAACAGCCCAACCGCAAACTCTAAAATCTCATGGATATATGACATGGCAATATTTGACATGCATCTTCCATCTAAAGCTGCCTCAGGACAGCTTCTCCCGTCCAAAACATTTCCCTTAAAAACATAAGATCACTTGTGTTGTATCCAGCTGGTGATGCATACAGTTTTTGTCAGCAGCTATACTATTGGGAAGAATGTACTCCAGCAAGGGCACAAAGAGTATATTGATGGCAGCTCCTGCTCATTCCTTGCTTGCTCCCAACTGGAAAATCCCACAATAAACAGCATCCACCAAAGAAAAAAGAAACAGCCATCTATCTACCTCCGATTGTTTGCACATGCCTCTTTTGATCTATTCTTAGCTGCAAGCACCATGAAGTGCTGGATTGGGCCATGCACATTCCAGATGCCCTTCAAAATTTTCCCCAAGTCCTCCATTATCAAACATTCACTCCTATAACAAATTTTGTTCTCCTAGTCACTATCTCCTCCATTTCATAAATAAGGCATGAGAAACAGCTAGCAAATGTATATTCCAAACAATTATTGTGTTAAAAAAGTACACCAAAAGAGAGTTAGAATTGTACCAAACAAGTGACGAAGAGATGTTTAGGCAGTAAAATGACCAGCTCATAGCATAGTGGCGAAGAGATGCTCTTCACATGCTGGCAAATCATGTTCATACCTTACATCACTCTCGCATATGAATTTGTATATGTATATATTATATATCTATGCAATAAGAGCTTCACAAAAGCAACACTCTTCCCCTCCCTTGCTCTCCCTGTTATGGACATCCATAAAACAAATAGATCTCCTTCTCACATGTAATTCAAGCTGGAGACTACGAACTACAGGTTGAATACCACTCAAAAGAAAACTTCAAAATGTAGATTACAGTGCAAAAACATGGAGGCTTAATATGTACTCATGTAACTGGTAAAATCAATGAACTACATGAGACAGCCAACATAATGAGCTCGTGGATATTTTTTCTGTAGTTGTGGCCATTGTACAAAAAACTGATCAGCTATCCGCAACTTGTAAAGAAGCAAACCACTTAAAGAGAGCTTCCTCACTCTCGCTATGCTCTCAACATAAAAAACAGATGACCACCTAACCCCCACCATCTGCAGGTCAAATGATATGGTATTACAATTAACTCCAACACGATATTAGAGAAACACAACACAAAGACTAAGGGCTGAGAAAGAAGACATATACCTTGAACAAGAATGAAATTACACAAAGAGGAACACAAGTACCAGGGCCATTGCATAGAACCTGAGGAATGTCAGTGGCACTTAATTTAGGAATTTCTTTAGAAACAGAAACGACTAGAAAAAGAATAGAAATTTTACCACTTGAGGTCTGATTCGAATCATTAGCCATAATGCATGAACCAAAGCTAGGAAAGTTGTTCCAATAGAGGTTATGTATGACTGACCAACTTCCCTACTTCTGTAAATTTGCAGGAATTGAGTAGAGCCTCCCTTACCCCCATTCTGCAACAACAAGTTAAAAACCACTTCAAATTAGTATAAATCCAAAATATACCATTCACAATTATTTTTTCCTTTTCAATTAAAACCACTCACAATTAAAATAAAAGATAAAAGCAACATTAAGCCTAACTCATAAAGCCAAGAATTCAATTCGACCTAAGTTCCACATTTTATACCGAGAAAACCAAAATGAGAAAAGTTAAAAAGAGAATAATTTGATGAACCTACCAGATTAAAAACATTTTCCTCCAAAAGATGAGCTTTTTGTAAACTCATATTATCAGTAGCAGCAGCCACATAAAACCTAGGACAAAACCTATCTTTTTGCAGCAGCACATTCAACACATTAATCATCTCCGCCGTGTGTCCTCCTATAATTGACAGCAATAATAATTAATTAACATAGCTGAAAAATATTACAGTTAAAAGAATTTGTTTGAGTTACCTGATCCCAAAACAATTAAAGTGCTGAGTGGTTTTGGGGATTTTGAGGGACGCAAGGGCTTTCCTGATTGACATAGAATGTAGAGAATGCGGGTAATTGCAATCAAAACAGCACTGACTGTGAGGGTGATGATGGAAGGAGTAAAGAGACAACAATTGTCATCGTGTTGGTTCTCCATTTTCCAAATACAACTTCTAAATGTTGCCGAGGATGGAATATTGATTGAACTCCAAGAATATCTTTTACCAAACTGCTTATGAATTATTTCTGAAAAAAAAGAACACAAAATCAAGATCAACCAACAACAAGAACTCAAGCCTGATCTCCCTTTTCTTTTTTCAACTCAAATCTGATCTCAAGAATCCCAAAATCACAGCCAAAATGAACAACTAAGAATTACCCAAAACTTCATTCAACAAATCTACAAATGGGTTTAAAAAATAAACAGAAATAAGAATTGGGTTTCTCTCTAAAAGTCACTCAATGAAGAACACAAATTAGTTTTTGGATAAATTTCACCGATTTAAGCAGTAGAGCAGATTATCTTTTACAGATGGCAGCTTTTTCGTCAACTCTATTGCTGCCAATGGATTGTTCATTCTACAGCTTGCATCATCTTAACAAAAGTCATAGCATTCAGTCATACAAATATATATTTTTCATTGTTCTACTACTTTGTAATTGGCACACATGAAAGTTGATTCAAAAGGCATTAAAAGTTACAAACTGAAATTGACAGACAAATAAACCCTGGAAATTAAAATTTGTTGTTTACAGACAGACATGTGTATAGGAGGGATGTGGAGAGAGAAGGAAAGTGAAAAGAAAAAAAATACCATAATGGGTACTTACAAAGCCCTCACTAAAAATTGCCTCGATTCCTTGCTTCTAAAGAAACATTCGCGCGCAGTTGCTGGCTGGATGGCTTCTGGGGGTGGCCGCCTGGCCGATCGATGTAACTCAGACCAGAATTTAGCGAAAAGAACAAAGAGATTGAGACGCCAGGGAGTGAGGGCAGAGAGTCGGACTTGGGAAAACAAGGAGACAATGAGCTGCTAATCGTTTCATGTTTATAATTGTATTTTATAACCCAAACGGTATATATAGTCATTCCAATCAGTTTTTTTTTTATTATTATTTTAACTCACATGTAAATTTAAAAATTAAAAAAAAAAACAATTACACGTTACAAAAAAAATCTAATATGTATTTACTTTTTTATTAGTCTTAATAGTTATATGCGACTAGCTAAAAAAAATTAATCTAGATGTAGTAACCCAAAAATATTCAAACTTTATTCACATAATTATTTTACAACTCATAATTAAATACAATTATTCACATACATAACATTTTATTAAAATTAAAATAACTATATCTAATCATTTATTCATAATTCTTATAATATTATATCATACAGTCTAACTATTTGTAAAATCACCTCAACTCATGGACAAATCTACACCACCACCTCAACTTGTTCAATTAAAAAATGGGTTTATAGCACCCATATAAGAGTTAGTATCAATATCAACATAACTCATAAACAAGCCTAGGACATTCTAATATAAACTAGTATTCCTAACACTTTCACAATAGCGATCTTATCTTTTATTAATGTCACTTCGAGACATTTAACTTTCTCAATATCTTAAAGTCCACCACGAAACAAATTGAGTGTGATGTTGGTCATGACACATCTCATCCAGAGTTTTGAAACCCGGCCCGGTAGCCGACCCGACTTAAGGCCCGGGTCATAGGTTTTTCTCAAGTCATTGGATTTTAACCGGGTCACCTAGGTCAACCCTATTTTTTGTATAAATCAAAATAATGTCGTTTTGATAAAAAAAAAAAAAAAATTATCAACGAGTTACAACCGGCCAGGTCAACCGGGTCACACCGGGTCACACCGGGTTGTGACTTCCCCTATTTTTTCTTAAACCCGGCTCGGTTCCAGCCCCGAGTCAACCGGGTCCTGAAACGACCCACAGGGCTGGGTTTCAAAATTATGATCTCATATCATTGATGCCTTCACTAATAGTGGATGCTACCTTTTGAGCCTCACGTCATAAGTAATAAGTCTATATACATATATTAAAAAGTAATTAGATAGTAACATTAATAATTTTAAAAAATGTTGTATTTAAAAAATGTTGTGTCAATCGATTTTCTATCTCGGATATCAGGGTATATAATAATAATACATCATATAATGTGGACACCTAGGGAAACATAACTAGGTAAGTGTAATAAACTAACACGTGATGGGAAAATATCATTTCATGTGTGTGTGTTGTCAAATGTCGATCCTCAAGTATTTAATCCCTCGTAATATCTCAAAGATTTAGGTAGGTACATGAATCACTAACTAATTCTCATTATGTTTTCTCTTATAGTTGATACTATGCAGCTCGTCACTAGTATTAACTTAATTTAGTATGTTCTCAGACAAACCAAATTGTTGCATTACCCAACTAGGGTAGTGCATCCCAACTATATCAAAGCAATGTAATGGAACTTGTGCTAACCAGACCTGAGATACCTCATGGAATATCGGCGAAGTTAGTGGTATTAAACAATATGAAAGACTTATATTAGATAACAAGTCAAAACTAAAAGTCGACATCCAAATAAAAAAAAATACAATAAATTTGTAACTCATACTTGAAAGTTCTGTTATATTTTCATATCATTAAAGAATAACTCATTTGGACATCTTAGTCAAAAGTTAAAGGCAACACACCAAAGGTTATTCTAGAAAGTCAAATTAGACCATCTTGGAGAAGACTTTGGTGCATGTGTTTTCTTTTTTATAAGGTATTTATTTCATTTATTTGACCTAAAATGATGTGATATTGTCCCCTCTAACTTTCTATCGATGTGTTTGTCCTTCTTTATAAATCAATTACCCAAAACATGCCAAATATTATTGTTATGTGGGCTTGTAAGATCATAGGTTGAGTTTGGGCTAATTTGGGGGCTGTTTTGGGATTCTTTAGGGGCTGAATTCAAGCATCAAACAAGGTTACAAATGTATATATTATTTGGGCTAAAATTGTCATTGAAATCTTGAATGTTTGGTGGTTGAAGTTTGCACATGACATGAAGCAAGTTTAGGCTTGAATTAGATCATGTGTTAACCTTTTCTAGGATTGGAATGAAAATGTTTTTTAGGGAAAATTTGGAGCATTTCTTTGAACTAAAATTTGCTTCAATCTTCACTAAATTTCTCTTCAATTCTTCGTTCCAAATTCTAACCTTAAAAATATTTGAAATAATTCATTTAAGCTTTAAAAATCTATCGAAACATTAAACCAAACTTCATTACCAAAAGGCACACCAATTATTATGCAAAACCCAAATAAAAATAATAAATACATATGTAAAATAAGAGATTTAATGACACTTTTGATGCACAATAATTTACGATGTAGACTTGTATAGGTTTAATATAAGGGATGATGAAGGTAATAAAACAAACTTGCATAAGTTTAATATAAGGGATGGCAGATGTATTAAAATAGTTGATAATGTTTTGACATTGTAAATTATGAACATGCATGAAGTAAGGAGATGAAAAAAAATCCATATTTATGTTGATGTTGATCATAATGTTGTTTTATTAATAATAAAAATGCCTAAATGTTATAAAGTCAAACCAAATGTTGTTGGTAGATTTAATATAAGAAAATATTTTATAAACAATAATGGTAATGAAGTCACAATAATTATTGAAGAATAAGATTTATATTTCAATAAAGATGATAATTGTGTCGGTATGGGTTTTGAAGAGGGTACAACTACCAATGTAGATATTCGTAGTGTTAATAGAAGTTATGGTGTTGATTTTCAAGTGGGTGTTGATAGTTCTAGTAAAGGTGTAAGTGTTGGAGTGGGTAGTTTAAATTATAATATATTAAGTAATATGGTTGGTTTTAGCGTAGAGGGTCATATTAAATGTGAGAAATATTACTAGGATGATGATTCTAGTAAAGATGACAAGGATTATATTTCATTATATAAGGAATGATTTGAATTCTAGAATGAAAATGAAGATGAATGGATTGATAATTTACAAGGAGATGCTTGTTTTGGTCAAACATTGAATGATACAATAGATTTAGAGAATGTATAGAGGTTAAACAGTGATGAAGATAATATTGATGTTGAAGGCAGTGAAACTACTAATAGTTTTGATAAGGATATAAGTGGCATAAATGGCTTTAAGTGTTGATTGAGTTACACATTCATGTTTTTATATATTTTGATGATAACAATAAAATAAAAAATGGACTAATATTATGCTTGGTTAAGAAAAAACTTCAAACAAGTTTTATACAAAGAACATATCAACAAGCATGATAAATTACATAAAGAACTCAATTCAAAAGTCCAAGAAGAGAGTAAAATGAAGGCTTAGAATAAGTGTTCATTTTAGTGCTTAAACATAAATATTTATATCTTACTTGATAGTACAATTAAAATGAACTCACACATTTCACTTTGTATACATTAAAGGAATGATAATAATCAGATAAAAACTAAGTTAGTTGGTTCTGAAAATTCACCTAGGTTAAACTCTCAAATCTTGAATTCTGCATGAACTGGTCGACCGTTTAGGGTTAATTAGTCGATTGAATAGCTTGATCAATTTGAACCGGTCAACCATTTTAGTTGTTAGAGTAACAATAATGGCTATAAACAACTATTTTTTCTTAGAAACACATATATAGCTTGTCTAATTGTAAAATTAGTAAAAGAATCTGAACATATATATTATGCAAGCCATTCTAAGATTAAAACAACTACAAAAGTATCAATCCTTGATCATACTCTAATTTGTGCTATTAAACCTTGATATTATAGTACAAAGAGTATTTAATCCCATTCTCACTACACTTAAACACTTTCATATTCTATAAGTGCTATCTAGAGAGGTATAAAGATATTAGAATTTCAATTGTGCTATCCACTCTATTGAGAAAGTTTATTGTGAAAACAAAATTATCTTTGTAAATCTTTGAGAGTTAGGTAAAAACTCTTGGAATTGATGAGGGAATCTCACAAAAAAAAATATCTTAAGAGAGATTTCTTCAAGTAGTGTAAAAAGCTTGGTGTGAATTCATCAAGTGAAAATTATACTTTAAAGCTCGGATAAGTTAAGGAATACAATACTCAAGTACAATTTACTACTTGAGGTATGGATGTAGGCTTGCCAAACCACGTTAAAAAATGAATATGCAAATTATCTTCCTTAACTCTTTACTCTAAGTACTTTAATTAAATTATTGGTTATTGCATTTACTTGAAGTAATTTGTATTAATTGTAAAATTTAGTGATACATCAAATTCACCCCCTTATAGGTGTTAAATTGTCTTAATCCTTAAACAACATTAAGGTAGGTGTTAATGGATTGATAAGTTTGTTGAATGTTAAGTTTTTACTAATATCACTCACTTCAGAGATGTTCTTAGAGAATATAAAGTGAAACATGGATATCATATGAAAAGATAAGTTAATCAAAAGGAAAACGGTTGGAGCTACAAGTATACGTGATTATTGTGTGTGGCCGATATATGCTTCTTTAGTTCTTGGTAGCAAGAATTTCATGGTTAAATCTTTGTAAGACCAACATAGTCGTATTAGGCTTGGAAATAAATAAACAATTAATTCTACTTGGATAACAAAGAAGTTGCTTTCAATTATTAATGACCCAAACATATCTAGTGAAGCATTTGATACAATATTGAATGATATGTTTGGGATTAAGTCATTCCTGATACATTTATGAAGAGCTAAGACTAAGGTTAAAGACCTTGTGGAAGGAAGTCCAAAGAAGTTTTACAAGAGACTTCCTAGATATATTTAAATTTTAAAATAATATAACCCAGGTTCTAATGTGTTTGTAAGATTTAAACTTAACTACAACTATGAAATATATTCACTAAGGAAATTTCAAATGGTGTATGTATGTTTAAAGGTGATGAATGAAAGATTCATTAATGGATGTACACCTTTTATTAGGATTAATGACTACCATCTAAAGAGTTCTTATAGAGGAGTATTATTATTTGTAGTTGGTTTGGATGATAATAATAAACAATTTTCTCTTGTTTATGTTGTTGTTCAATATGAAAGCAATGATACATAAAAAGATTGTTTTTATATGCACTTTATGGATTAATCAAGCATAAGATACACTAGAGACCTTTCTGTATCATATATGATAGAGAAAAGGTATATACCTCTTTTACAACAAAATATTTTATTTGTATTTTTTATAACTCATTTGATGTTTTCATATATTTTTATGTTTTTTTTTTTAATAAAGTCTGTTTAAAGTTGTGATGGAGATTTTCTCAAAGGCAACCCAAATATATTGTTGCAAACATATATATATATAATATATATATATATATATATATATATATATATATATATATAAGGATTTAGGTGCCTCAAAAGCTTATACAAATATGGAATACAACAATTATATGAAGGATATTGAGATTGTATGCAATGGAGCATAGAATTGGTTAAAAAAAAAATACCTAGTTAGACGTAGGCTAGACATTTATTTGACAATACAATCAAGGTAGAAAATATCACTAACAACTTGTCAAAAGCTTTTAATATTGAGGTTGGGAAATACAAGGCTATTCCAATTGTGATTGTGCTAAAAAAAATTATATTGAAACTAATAAATAGGTTTTATGGTAGATTTGTATAGTCTATAAGATGAGAAACAAAAACTACACCATATACGAGGAAGTTATTGGACAAGTATATTAAGAATGGGAAAAAACATGAGAATGATTTTAGTTAGTAATGTTGAGTATCGAGTACATGATGGTCAAATAAAGTTTTGTATTGATTTGGATAAGAAAAACTATTTTTATGGTGAATAAAAGATGACTAGAATACTGAAAAGGCATATGGTACCTTGGTTGAAGTACAAAAAAATAATTAAATTGAAGATTTATATCATATGTATTACATTATAAAAACATAGTCTGAGGCTGTATTGAATCTTAAAGATGAAAATATAATTGTACTACCCTTGAATCCAAAAAAAATATAAGTCGACCAATAAAGAATAAAAGAGAGGAAGAAAAGGAAGAAGGACCTAGTAATATTAGAAAAAAGATTGTCACACTAAGGTGTAATAAATGCAAATAGTATGGCTATAATTTCAAGATATACCAAAAAGGCAATGCTAGTATTCTTTATAAAGTATCTAGAGGTCTGGGAGGATTTATAGGTATTATAAAGGGATTTAAGGGATCTAGTGATGCTATGAGAGGAATCAAACGTGTTATGAGGGGGTTTATTGGTGCTACTAAAGGATCCAAAGTATTAACCAATATTGGTTGAACTGGTAGAGCTGTTAGAAAAGGTGTTAGCACATCATCCTCTTCATCTTTAATAGATATATCCTTTTCTTTTAATTTTCATATTGTTTAATGTACATCCTCTTAACATTCAACATATAAAAGTAGCATTGAGTGAAAAAAAATATAGAGATTTTTTTTATTAGTGCCAAACTATTATGTGTGTTTATGATGTGGTCTATAAACATTTAAGATGATATATACATCTTTTGAAATATATTGCATTGTTCATGTATTAATATTATGTTTTATATTATAAGGATGTTCATGAAATTTTGTTATTTGAATTTGTTTCATGCATTAATTTCATTTGTTCGATGTAAACGTTATAATAGTTATAAACATCAACATTGCACACACTAAGTTAGCTACCACCATCAACTTTATACTTGCAATGCTAGCCTTTGTATTATGATTCTTGATCTAAAATCAATGTAATTCATCTTCCATTTTATTCATTTCATCTAGTATAAGCTCAATATCATTAACACATGTAGACCCTCTTGTATTTAATTCAATTTTATTTATAGGTTTGCAATAATTAATGAAGGTGTTGTCATATGACATGTCATCACATTTATATAATAACTTGTTCTTGCTAGCTTAGTCTTTGAAATCCTAACATCCATTTTTTCCTACGTTGAATACACTTTCAATTCCTTAAGTTCAATTCATCATAACTATTTTTGGCTTATTAAGACCACTTGCCTCGTTATTGATAAAATAGTTAAAAGATTTATATGGGGTAGCAAAAAGGGTAAACAGGGGTGGCATTTAGTGAAATAAAGTATTGTTACTTATCCTAAAAGATATGGAGGATTAGGGGTGAGAGAAACTAGGCTTGGAAATATTGCTCTATTGGGTAAGCTAATATGGCATCTTATAAACAACCCTAAAAAGCCATGAGTGAGGGTTCTCACACATTAATGTATGAGAATGCATGATCTTTTCCATCTTTCAGATAAGCTTCTTACATGTCTTTATACTTGGTATGATTGTTGGTTGGAAGGGGATCCTTTGGCTTCTTATGTTCTTTTTATCAATATAATGGATATTGATAAGCAGGTTAAGGATATACGGAAAGATAGTACTTGGGACTTATTATTTGGGATATCAAAAGGTTGATGGCTTGGAATTAGGATGTGAGGATCCAACATACTTACATGGAAGCAAATGTGTGTGCAGATTTTATGGCCAAACTAGCAATGTAAACCCCTTATTATAATTTTTATGGGTTATTAAAAGATGAGAAATTTAACCAATAGTAAAGTGGGTTAAATTAAATTAAAGAAACCTAAATCAAGATAAAAAAAAATAGTGAAATTAATGAAATGAAAAGTGAATATAGTACTAAATTGTTGAAAAGAAAAACAATTGTGAGGATAAAATGAATATGTAAGACCAAAAGATGTTAATATTTAAATAACAAAAGGTTGGGAGTTTATATACAAATGATAAAAAGGGGTGGGTATAAATGAGCAATTAATAAGATGATAAAACTATAAATATCATTCTATTTTCTCTCTTTGAGTGACTTGCAAGAGCAAGAGAAAGTTTAGAGAGAGGCTAGAGAGAAGACATATTGATGACATAACATCCGATAGCTATAACTCCACCTTCCACCGTTAGATTAGGCTATAATTTGGATATATTGTTCTTCTTGATGTTGTCTAGATTCTGAACAGTGGAGATCAGAAACTAACACTCGGTATATACATTGTGTATTTTACATAGTAGGATTTTGAGGTCAGTTTGGTTAAACCCATATTTCTGAAAATTTCACCATTTGATGAAGGTTGATATTTGGATATGTTATACTTATAATAATGCATTATAACTTGACCGTATGGATTGTTTGGAATATTATTTGTTTGTTATTTATGGGTGATTGAAATTGTTGTCAAGGATTGTGTTTAGAAGAATATTGTTTGAAAAGTTTGTAAAATCGATAAAAATGTTTTTTTTTAACATTAAAAGGGAAGATTGAAATAAATGAGATAAATTGGCTGTTAAAAAGATTTTTTTTGACACTTTTAAACAATATGTGATATGGTTAGGGGTTGAGATAAAGAGAAAAAGTTAAATTGTGGATTTTATATGTAAATTGAAAGGTTGATGAATCTGGACAGATTCGTCTCCTGACTTTTAGAGAGAATTCAAGTAGGAGGATAAGAGAATTAGGATCACGTTTCTTCATAGTAATTGTAGTTTTGGAAGTTAGCTAACTAAGAAAATTGGTCTTGCTCAATATGGAGCTATAAAACCCTAGCTATAGGTCATCAACCAAGATTGGGTCCTGACAGACCTTGTAGGCAGTAGGTATGGTTTGTTAATAAGCAATTTTAATTGTCTTAGAGGCAGAACTAGGCTTTTCTTCCTTCAAAGAACTTGTAGCCTCATGTTTTAGCTTTCTAACAAAAACCAATCTCGCTTCAAATAGAGTTCTATAACTTTAAATATAGTTAAAAATCTGAGGAGAGGTTGACCAATAAAAGTTCAATTCAAGATAGTAATAGTCAGACAATAACAATCTAGTGTTTGTTGATGAGAAATTTTGATTGTCGTAGAGGCAGAACTGGGTACTCCTTCCTCAAAGAACTTGTAGCCTCGTTTTTTAGCTTTCCAACGAGACCAATCTTGCTTGAAATGGAGTTCTATAGCTCTAGATATAGTTAAAAATCTAAGGAGAGGTTGAACAGTAACAATTCAATATCAAGACAGTAACAAGTGGATAGTAACTGTCCAGTGTTTGTTGATGAGCAATTTTAACTATCGTAGAGGCAGAACTGGGTTCTCCTTCCTTTAGAGAACTTGTAGCCTCATGCCTTAGCTTTCCAACGTGACCAATCTTGTTTGAAACAGAGTTCTATAACTTTAGATATAGTTAAAATTCTGAGGAGATGTCGGACATTAAAAGTTCAAAATCAAGACAGTAAAAGTTGGACAGTATCAGTTCAATGTTTGTTGATGAGCAATTTTGACTGTCTTAGAGGTAGAATTTGGTTCTCCTTTTTTAGAGAACTTGTAGCCTCGTTTCTTAGCTTTCCAACGAGACCAATCTCGCTTGAAATGGAGTTCTATAACTCTACATATAGTTAAAAATCTAAGGAGAGGTCGAACAGTAATAGTTGGATAGTAACAGTCCAGTATTTGTTGATGAGCAATTTTGACTATCTTAGAGGTAGAACTGGGTTCTCATTCCTCATAGAAGTTGTAGCCTCGTGTCTTAGCTTTCCAACAAGATCAATCTCGCTTAAAACAGAGTTCTATAACTCTAGATATAATTAAAAATCTAAGGAGAGGTCGGATAGTAACAGTTAAATTTTAAGACAGTAACGGTTGGATAATAATAATCTAATAACTAGAAAGTAACAATTCAAATATAAAAAAAGGAATGATAACTATGGTTGGATAAAGGATGACAACATTAATGGGTGTAATGAAAAAAACGTAAAAAATATAAAGAAAGAAATGATTGAAAAAAAAGATATATTAGCTGTTGATATGATTATTATAAAACATATTCTTAACTGAGGAAAATTTATGAGATGAGCCTGTAACTGCAGGAGGAACCACCGATGTGGTGCAACAACAACAATATGGGAGCACGAGTAGAACTTTTACTATAGATATGTGACTTTCACCTTCCTTTTTAATAACGTTGAATAATGAAAATACTTTATCATAAATGTTACCATATTGTGTTAATTCAGATATCAAATTACTAAATGCTTAAATGTTGATAAATGGTTGATAGTTTCGGTTAATGGCATCCGTAGGGATGACTGAGATAAATGGTTGATAGCTTCGCTAATGGCATTTGAATGGATGACTAGGACAAAGGAATGATTAGCTTCAGCTAATGACATTCTAATGGACGACCAGGATAAACGAATGATTAGCTTTGACTAATGACATCCAAATGGTGACCATGAAAAAAGGTTGATTAGCTTTGGCTGATAGCATCCGAATGGATGACCAGGACAAATGAATTATTAGTTTTGGCTAATGGCATCCGAATGGATGTCTGGGACAAACGATTGATTAGCTTTGGCTGATGGCATTCAAAGTGGATGGCTGGGGTGAGTGAACGATTAACCTTAACAAATAATGCCTTAAAAGGATGGCCGAATTTAAAATTATGGCTGATTGCAAGAATTGGTACATCTATATGTACTGCAAGTTGTTTATACCAAGAACATGAAGGAACTACAAATGTCATATTTTAAACATGAGATAATGTTAATGCTTCATTAAACTGCCAGACTGTTTCTTATTCTTATTCTTATTATTATTATTATTAGTAAGTAATTGCATTATTATAAATGTTTTGTACTGTACCAGGGACATCACACTAATAAGGTGCCTAGGAAACCCAATACACGGGAACCTACTTTTGCAAAGAATCATGTAGTTACATTTTAAATCAAGATGTATTTTGTATGAATCAATGTAATGAATGTATAACTATTATTAGATCCTTTTAGTTTAAATTCATGATGACTATTTGTATGATAGAATACAAACTCATGTTTATGCATGTATATTTTTAATGTGAACTTCTAATCATGCAAACATAATATTATAAGTTATGTAAGATTCACCTTTAAATAAAATATTGATTGTTGTTGATGTATGGATTGTATTTTGATGATGTGAGGGGATAAGTTCGCCAATTACCAACACGATGTGTGTCAAGTACAAAAAAAAATAAATTTAATGTTGTTTTAGGCTTGAAAAGCCGGGTTGTTACAAGCAACTAGTAATGATCACGGATTTATTGTTTGGGACATGCCTCTAGAAGGAATTGCCGGTCTTTTATTAGCAGGTCAACTAAAGACCTATTTCCATATAGTAGTCTAGTTTTCTTTATTTTCCTTACTGTACCAAAAAAACCTACATTATACCATGACAATGCACATTTAATTCAAAATTTTACATGATAAAAATTCCAATGTTTTTCATCATTAGAGCTAATCCTGTTGCTACATGGTGACACTCAACTATTTAAGACTATAAAAATATTAAAAGGGAAAGCAAATTCACTGTGTATATAGAAACATTTTGTTATTCATTATGATAGTGTAATTATTTATTTGTCTTCCAGAAAAATTCAAATGCCTTTGTGTTGGTGTATTTCAGTTTTTTTTTGTATAGCCTATTAGTCATTAAATGATTAATCATGGCTATATTGTCTCTTATAATTTTTTTATGTGCGGTAAACTAACTCAATTACCCTCAAAGTTAAAATTTTTAAAAATTAATAGACAAGGATATTTCTATTTTTTTCACTTTTTAAAACACAGTAAAATGACAACTTTACACTTGAAATAAAAAAAAAAATTAAAACATGCATCCATGGGACTTTTGGTCTTTTCACTACTCTTTTTTGGTCGTATTCTAGTTTCATGGAAGGAAATTTGGTCTTTTTATATAAATTAGTTGTTATTTTAATGGAAAAGGTTGTCATCATATGTGGGGCATACACTAGCACATAGAAGGTGCCCACACATTTTAGGTGGTGTGTATGACACCTCTCGTCAACCAAAAATGTTCTTCCACCATGTCATTGGAAGCGTCGCCATGCTCTTTTCCTATTGGTGCGGCATATCGATGGTGATGGGGTGGTTTGTTGTTAATGGGGCTTTTTTAATTTTCTTCTCTCTTCTTCCTTAAAATTCACAGTTTGATCCTCTTTGTTGTTGGTATTTCAACTTCAGTCCTTATTCTTTTGATTTTTAATTTTTTTCTTCGCCTTTTAGTATAAGTTTTATTTATGTTAATTTCATCATTCAATCTTAATATATATATATATATATATATATATATATATATATTATTTATTTATTTTTGAATTTAGTTCTTATTCTTTTGATTTCTATTTTTTTCTTGGCCTTTTTGTAAAGTTTTTATTTTGCTTTCAATGTCATTCTTCAATCCAAATTTATGATATATTATATTTTCTAACTTGGTCCTCATTTTTTTTTTTTTTTCTTATCCTTTTGTTAAATTTATTTTTCTTTTTAAGTTCTCCCTCCAATCGAAAACTTATAGTTTCTTTCTAATTTATTTTTTATATTGATTTTTATTCTCATTATTTTAGTTGCTATATTTTTTTGGGTCTTTTTATGTAATTTTTTTTTCTGATTTCATCATTTAACATTTGAGTTGTTGGAGATTAGGCATCAGGTAACTTATAGTTCCATTACTGTAAGGAATAAACAATAATAAAAACAAATGTCAAGGTTAGAGGATCCACTAATGGTACTTCAAATAAGTATAGTATAAACTTTTATTATTCAACTAGAAACCACACACAAAGGAGGTTCCAATCAGATTATAATTGTTAACATGATTACATTAATTATTTTATTCAAGTAATGCCAATACTTGTAAATATTATTAGGTATTCATGGTGATAACTTATGTTAACAACAAATCAAGTTCCTTTCATAGCACAAGTGTAGGTTATACCATACGGTTGGGCTATGAAAGTGCCAAGCATTTGTTGTACCAAGGGTTGTTCAACACAAAATTAGATTAACCATTTAACAAGAAAGGTATTAAGAGTAAGCAAGATAATAAATATAAAACATGTTAATATCAAGCATTAAAGTCTATGTTGAGTTTATACTATACTTATTTTTACACCATTAGTGTAACCTTTTCACTTTGACACAATATATTTAGCTAAACATAATGAAAGAAAGAAACATAAATAAACAAGATAAGAACATAATTATACAAATAAAGGAAAGGAAATGAAGAGCATAAACAAGAGATTAATATAACATCAAATAAAACTTAAACATTACAAAATACAAAGAAAGAGAGCAAGAGCATGATCTTGATCTGAACACCAAGATGCCTAAATGCATGGCAAATGCCTCCTTTTATAAGCTAAAATTTGGAACTATTGATTTGATGAATAATTGTTGAGTGGGTGGCCACATCTTAACTTAGTGAAAATCCTTATCTTCTTGTCTGAATAAAACGTCATTGCTAACATCAGAACTGGAACCATATGAAAGCATGAAAGTTCTAGGAAATTCTCTTAGCTTTCCAGGAAAAAAAAGTTGAGGTCATTTGGACTTTTAAAACTCAAGATATGGGTTGAACACTGAACAATGTCTGGGCTGTATGACAGATTCGGACTTCTCTGTTGTTGCTATAATTTGGACTTGAAAATGGCTTTCTTAGATCTTGATGTCCACATGAAAGTTGTAGGCCTATATCTTACTGAATCTGTGTAAAACTTTGAGATCATTTGGACATCTAGAACTCGAGGTATGACCCAATTACCAAACAGTGTTCTAGTTTGGACTGCACCAACATCTCTTTTCTAAGCTTCACCCTTCTTTATCTTCAAAATTTCAGTAGTTGAATTCATCAATCAATCCTTTGATTTATGTGATATGTCTGCATTTAAGATGAACATTTACCATATATTAAGGCATTTTATAGTACCACACTTGTTATTATAAAACATGCTTTAGTTAAGAAGTTATTGATACTTCAAGTGCAAAATGATGATATAAAACCTTGATAAACATGCACTTTTAAGTACTAATCAACTAACTCAAGTGCACTTTAAAATAAATAAACAAAGTCCAATTTGCAAAGTAACTTTTGAACCTTATCAAAATACTTTTTTGATTTTTAATTGTTATGAAATTTTAACCTTATATGAAACAAGGTCTTTAAAATATCATGGCAAAATTTTAGTGTGATCCAAATTTTTAGTCGGATTGAAAATTATGACTATTAACATATAGTTGTGCATCCAAGCTCCTGTACATGTTAAACATCTAAATCTCTTGCTTGAATCACATTGATCAAGACTTGATTTTTCTTTGAACTTAATTTTATGCTTCAAGTCATCTTATAAGAAATTCTTGAAGTTTGCTCCATCAATATATTTGGAATTAGCCAATTAAATACTTTTTTGATCTTATTGACTCTTATTCTTATAATTGGTCCAATCAACATATGTAATGAATTATATGGTACTGCCTGTGTTTTCTAGTAAGTTAATTTTATATTATACTACAAATTAACGTTTCAAGAAAGTGGCTGGCTTGATGACTTGTTTTTACTGGGAAAATAATTTGTTTTTACCTTTTTCCATCTTTGCTGTTCCTTTGTAATGTCAAATTTATTTATTTTGAACGTAAATAATTTCACAAGGGAGGTTATCAATTTTGAATCTTGTGGGCTTAAGATTTCATTTGTTTTTATTTGGCATGTAACATGTATCTATTTTGAAAATAATAACATTTTTTATTTTGGGATTTTTTAAAATAAAGTGTAGCTAGCGCATTTGAATTAGTGTATATTTAAAATATGATGAATATTATTTTTTAAAATAATTTTTATTTAAAAATATATTAAAATAGTATATATTTATTTATTTTTTAAAATGTAATTTTAATATGAAAAAACTATCTATAAATACAAAAAAAATTAATTTTGAAATTAAATAGAAGTTTTTCTTGAAAATATAAAAAATATAATCAAACCGGAATCCGAAACACCGCCCGAAACTAAAATATCGTATTTAAATTCATGCCATGAATGCAAGAAGCAATGACCACCACCTGAAAAAGAGGATAAAAAATGGTTGCCCCACTGTCACTCAAAGGACCCACAATCCTCCACCGTTCGATGAAGATAATCCCCATAATAATAATAGTAAAACAGAAAAAGAAAAAAGAAAAAGAAAAAGAAAAAGAAAAAAATGCACAGGTTCCCTTCCCTTTGGTGGGAAATCACAAGCATCCTTCAACACTTCCAGTCACCTTGACGCATCCATCTTCATCCTTTCCTTCAACAACAAACAAAAAAAGATTCGAAAACTCCAGAAACCAGCCCAGCCAAGCAACGGATAATGAGTAGAGTCCGTACACTAAACTAAAAACTCTGCTGCTAATTGTAAATAAATAACCTTGTTAATTTCTTCTGCACAGAATGGCAACGAAACTATCAACTTGTTTTCTGAGCCATCGCCATGCTACTGCTTTAAATTGCAATGCTATTACTACTACTACTAATGATCCCAAGCACACTAATGTTCGATTCTTGTTGCCTTGTCATCGATTGCTCTCATCCTCCTCTTTCAGAATACGGAATCGCAACTCGAGGTACGTACTACGCTTCTCAATTAGGTTTTTAATTTTACTGTTAGGTTTTTATTATTAATTTGATTTCAATAATTTGATGCATGGCTGAATGATAGAAGCTCGCAGTATAAGCGTAGACAAATGAAGAAATCTTCTTCTACAGAGGATTCCGAGAGTCATCAACCACAACCGCAACCGCAACCGCAACCGCAATCTCAACCTCAACCCCCTCCTACGGTGTTTAGTGCTGTACCAAATGATGTTGCTGGCGCTAGCGTATTCGTAGATTCGGAAACTAGTACTAGTGTAGATGTGGAGCGGATTGAGCAACTCACTGATGCACAAAATCCACAACGTCTTACTGTGTCCCAAGAAGCCAAATCTTTGGTCTTCTTTCTCTACTTATGCAATTGTATTAGCAAATTTGTTTTTGATCGCTGCTTCGTTGTAATATAGTTTAATTTTTTTTTTTTAATTGGGTTTCTCTCAGGCTATTGATATTAACATAGAGGAAGATGAGAAGCATTCAAGTGCATCTGATGAAATGAAACAATTGGTATTCCTTTTTACCATGCTCCTTAAAAAAATAAAGTATTTCACAATCTGTTCTTAGGCTATGTAGTTTATATTTTTTAAGTGACTAGGGCTTCCATGCACTTTAGGATATCCATGCTGGAACTTTGATGCTTGAGTTTTGGTCCATTACTCTGTCTGGATGTAATTCAAGTGTCGAATTCACATTAAGTCTATGATTTCAAATCTGTTCCTCAATTTAGTTTTACTTTTCTTGTTTTTGATTTACTTGAATGAGAGACAATGGCTTGTTTCAAAAAAATTAAATAATCTATCTTCTACCCCCCAGGCTGTAAACATGGGTGGCGGAGAGCAACTTTCAAGTATTCAACTTGAAGATTTGATAGGCATGATAAGAAATGCTGAGAAAAGTAGGATGACTTTCTCTTCTATTCTTGATTTATCTTCCTCAATGCTTGTAGTTTCAACACTTCCAAGTAAGGAGGGCATGCGTTTATATTCATTGGTAACATGTGTATGTTAGATACTCTTCTTCTCAACAAAGCTCGGGTTTTTGCGCTTGATGACCTTGAAAGAATTTTTCATGAGAAGGACAAGTTGCAAGGAGAAATTAATGTTTTGGAGATGAGATTGGCAGAAAATGATGCTAAGATGAAGGTTGCCGCTCAAGAAAAGATACGTGTGGAACTCCTGGAAGCCCAGTTGGAGAAACTAAGGAATGAACTAGATCAGAGGGGTGCTACTGAGAGAAGTGTGTTTGATCTGTATGAGAGCCAAAACAATGTTTTTAACAAGGAAGCCCCTCTACTTCAGAATAACACTCTACTTCAGAATAGCAGTGTTCATTCTCTTAGCGACGAGCTTAGTTTATTGAGGTCGGAGAATATGTCTCTGAAAAATGATATAGAAGCACTCAGGGAAGAGCTTAGTAATGTCAAGAATACCGATGAACGTGTTGCAATACTGGTGAAGCAACACTCTTTGATGAAGTCTTCTCTGCAAGACCTGGAGTCCAAACTAATAGCTTCTGAGGAAGATGTTTCAAAATTATCTAGTCTAAAAGTTGAATGCAAGGACTTATGGGAGACGGTGTATACTTTGCAAGCACTGCTGGATAAGGCAACCAAGCGAGCAGATCAGGCTATTCTTGTGTTGCAGCAAAACCAGGATCTCCGAAAGAAGGTTGATAAATTGGAAGAATCCCTGGAAGAAGCCGTTGTTTATAAGCTATCATCAGAAAAGTTGCAGCAATATAATGAACTAATACAGCAAAAGATGAAACTATTGGAGGAGCACCTCCAGAGGTCTGATGAAGAGATACATTCTTATGTCCGATTGTATCAAGATTCTGTACAAGAATTTCAAGATACACTCAAGAGTTTGAAAGAGGAAAGCAATAAAAGGGCACTGGATGAACCTATAGATGATATGCCCTGGGAATTTTGGAGTCATTTACTGCTCATAATTGATGGTTGGCTGCTCGAGAAGAAAATATCTACAGATGATGCAAAGCATTTGAGAGAAATGGTATGGAAGAGAGATGGGCGTATTTGCGAGGCATACATGGAAAGCAGAGAAAAGAATGAACGTGAAGCTGTGTCTAGGTTTCTCAAGCTGACATCATCATCCAAAAGGTAAAATTTTTAAGTAGGAATGTTTTTGGAAATTACCCGTTACTATCCGATTATCTCTTTACTATATGATTTTCCCTTTCCTTGATCTTCAGTTATGGATTATCTATCATTCATATTGCAGCAGAGATGGCACCAGTTGCCAAGGTGAGCTTAACATATATGTTTCACTCAGTCACTTTGTCTTAGGATTGCTAATTTCTTAGCAGCCTTGTCAATCTCATGTGATGTATTCTGGACACCTTCAGAAATACAAGTGTGTGTGTATGTATTTGTCTCAGATGAATATGCTATACATTACATGATATGTCTTTCAGGGAAATATAACTTAGATGGCCTCTTTCTGTTTATGTTTTTTGTATATTCCCATGTAATATTGGCCATGTTGTGTTGTCCCTTTTAGCTGCAAATTCCAATCAGGTTGTTTGTGATCGTTTATTGCAACTGGCCATTCAAAGTAAAAAAAACATGCTTGTTTCTGACAAGCTGGGAAAAATTTCACAATTCTGATTGATAGCATGACCTTCTTCTCACAGTAATTGACTCCAGTTTTCATTTACAGGTCATGTGAGGGTTGGCAAGGTGATCAACCTTTGAAGTATTTATTATCACATGGATAGTTTCATATCTATTGTATGAATCAATAACTATAACATGCTAAATTAAGGTCTTCAGTTTTCATATCATTAGATCACCTGATAAGTTAGATGGTTGGTACTGATTGGTATAGTTTCCTGGACAAGTTTTTTTGGCTTGGAAAGAAAAGGGGAGAACATCTTGTGAGGAGGTCTAATTAATTTTCCCTTTTTTCTATTTCACTTTTAACGATCAAATGAATCTTACATACCTGATACCTGCAAGACACTTCATAGACTTCTTCTGTGTCTTGGTATCAATATCTCATCAATACTCCCTCAAAGTCTCAAATAGCTGCGACATGATTTCTGAGCACTCAATTAAAAAGATGTGTTTTTGTGATGATGATTTTCACCTTTTTGGTATTTTTTTTTATGTCATATGCATTTTCCTTCAAATGATGCAGTTGTACCATAACATCAGTTGTACCATAACATTATCCTGCACAAAATTGGATATTGGTTCTAGATTATTGAAGGTTATTAGTTTTTCTTGTTGTGGTTGCCTTTGCTTTTCTTCTCTTATGTTGGTATGCTTCTTGTTGTAGTCTTGTTATTACTGTTATTTTCTTGCTTTATTTACATAATTCATTTACTTATGTTTTACAGGTTGGTGGTTTGGGAGATGTCGTGACTGGTCTATGTAAAGCACTACAAAAGAGAGGACACCTTGTGGAGATTGTTCTGCCTAAATATGATTGCATGCAATATGATCGGATTAACAACTTGAGGGTATGTTAAAAATATTTGCTTAAGTAACTGGTATATCTTAATAATGTTTACAATTGTTTTGATAATTGATTGCCTGTGCAGGCCCTAGATGTGGTGGTGGAATCATATTTTGATGGCAAATTATACAAAAATAAAATATGGGTTGGAACAGTTGAAGGTTTGGATTATATTGGTTTGGTTTGTGCTGTGGCATGAACTTAGTGTTGCATTTCAATATCAGTTTTGATCGTGCAGGTCTCCCAGTTTACTTTATTGAGCCTCAGCACCCTGAAAAGTTCTTTTGGAGAGGACAATTTTATGGAGAGCATGATGATTTCAGACGTTTTTCATTTTTCAGCCGTGCAGCACTTGAGTTACTTCTTCAATCTGGCAAAAAACCAGATATAATTCATTGTCATGACTGGCAGACAGCTTTTGTTGTATGATTAATCCAATTTTTTCATCACAGATTACTGTTCTTTTACAGCACCTGATCAGAATTCACAA
Organism: Populus alba; assembly: GCF_005239225.2. Taxonomy (NCBI): domain Eukaryota; kingdom Viridiplantae; phylum Streptophyta; class Magnoliopsida; order Malpighiales; family Salicaceae; genus Populus; species Populus alba. The sequence goes on along the minus strand of NC_133284.1, from coordinate 39,258,899 downwards.
CAATAATCTCTTTCTTACTGCCATTTCAGGCACCACTCTATTGGGATTTATATGCCCCAAAAGGGTTGAATTCAGCCAGAATATGTTTTACATGCCACAACTTTGAGTACCAAGGGACTGCTCCTGCATCAGAATTGGCATCTTGTGGACTTGATGTCCATCAGCTGAATAGACCAGATCGAATGCAAGACAACTCTGCACATGATAGGGTCAATCCTGTCAAGGTATCACAATTCTTTATTCAAGTTTAATTTATTTTACTCTGCACATTACAGGGTCAATCCTGTTAAGCTATCACCCTTCTATTCTCACATTTTTCTCTTGTTCAGGGTGCAGTGGTATTCTCAAACATTGTGACAACAGTATCACCTACCTATGCACAAGAGGTGCGGACTGCTGAGGTATGGGCATTGTGATCTGTTATATTCTGTGTCATACATTTGATTAGAGTTCTTAAAAGGTACATAAATAAACTTGGAAGTTATATTAGACTCTTAAACAAGAACATAAATAATCTTGCAAGTTATTTTGCAGTGTACAATTTAAGTTAAAATATTTTGGTTATTATGTTTTAGCAAGAAAAGTTCCAAATTCCTATAGGTGTGGCAATATTCACAAGAAATTTTTGAAGGATGTCTGGATGTATTTTTTGGTTTATTTGCAATTGATCCAAGTAGCATGTGGCTGTAAAGCTTAGAAAGAATTATATAATCTGCTAAAAAGCGGATACATGTTTATCCAACCAGCTTATAGTGAAGTATACAGGCACCACCCCTATTTTGTCAGTTTCATCCAAACTGAATCAAAATTGGGTTCAATTTGGTCCTTATTTAAGAAGCGCTACAATGAACATGAGGAATGGATAATTTGGAATTTCCTGGTATTGTTTTGATCCAGCATGGCAATTATTTTTCACGTGGATATGAGATTCCTTTAAAGAAAAATAAGGGTAGAACATTGTTTGGCTTTGTGTATTTTCTCCTCCATCTACACACCACCATCACCATCCTTTTGTCACCCACAACCTCAACAAGTTCTCTAGGGTTTATCATTACTATTGAAAAATCAATTGCATGTTTTTCATTTATGCCATTGTCAATGGTATGTGCTTTATTTCATAGAACTGAACAGCCTTTTTTTATATATTATATATATATATATATATATATTATGTTTATTATAGTGGTGTCCCAAATCTTATGGAGCTGAATCTTCATAATGCTGTGTGCAATGTGAAATGACTTGTCATGCTATTTTAGTGGAACTATTTTTTTGGCATGTGCTTCGCACATGTATTATTCAACTGTTTTAGAGCAAATTTTTTATAGTCTCTAATAGAGTATTTTGAATTTTTATAACTAAATAAGTTTGAATAGTTATTATATATGTTTGATTTTCATATCAAGTTTGATAAGGTATAATTGAATTAGTTTGTTGAATTCTTAAAACACAAAATTGAATTACTTTTAATCCTTGATGGTTAGAATAACAACTCTTAGAAATAATAATCATTAAAAAAATTGCACCAATTTATTGTTAGTATAGTTAGAAATTGAAATGACATTTTTTATATCACATGAAAAAGTTTCATGTTTTTTAAAAAATAAAAAGAGAAATCGAATTTCAATTTCATTTTAAACAGTCCTTTTCTTAATTAGAGTGGGATTGAATTTACATATTTTTACTGTAGTATGCTACAATATTAGTATTATATTATGCTATCGTCAAGCACAAGTTATTATAACCTTTTTGCTTTTATATATAGTTATGGATTCTTACATTTTCTCCAAACTTTCTTAGTTCAAGTATATTTGGGGGATAGTCCTTGTCTAGTCTGTTTCCCATAGTCCATGTCCTGATTTTCCGTTGGAAGGAAAACTTTCTAATACCTAACTTTATAAAAATGAGATTACACATTTTGCCATGTTCACTTGATGGAGCTTTTCTAACTATATTGAAACTTTCTTTCATTTCTTTTATTTTCTTTCAAAAAGATCTTTTTCAGTAGATTTGCATTTGTGCTGGATGGCCTGATAAGATTTGGGCAAGACATCTTGAAAAGCAGGGTGCTCACGATCTTCTTGATACAAATTAAACGCTCACTTGAAGATAGATTGCCTCCTAAGTTCACTTTACCTATTTGGGCACTAAGTACAAAAAATAAATGATAAACAACATTTACAAGTCCTTTTCTGACTGCCCATATACCAACGACTTGACTTTTAATTCAAAGAGGTGAGAGAGGATTGTTTTCTCAAATTCTCTTTTCCTTTCAAAAGGAACCAAAAATACTAATGGAAAGAATCTGATTTATATCCTTACCCTTCATAAAACACATGCAATTTCTGAATCTATCATTATGCATAGAAGGCCACTTCTCCATAAAAAACTTCCATAGAGCTTTAAGCCCATTCACAATTTGAACTAAATGGTTTCATAGGTTCAGTGACAACTTGACACTGAAGTACCTATTGATCATGACCTCTCATCTCTATTGTAAATTATTGTCAATTAGAATCCTCTGCCAAGCTATCTCCCATTGGAGAAAACAAGACAAGATGGAGCTTTAAACTTCTCACTTCAGACTTTGGAGCAGGTGGAAGGGAAAGGAGGGAGTATTTAGGAGAGGAGCGAGGTGTGGAAGGGAGAGAGGGGGAGGGAGTCTTTATACACCCAGTTGAAGCTTTCCCTATAAAATCACAACACAAGTTATGTTACATATCTTAAGCTTTTTAAGCAGAATAATGGGTGCAAGGTAATGTGGTAGTGTTTTCTGGAACCAGCCAAAACCGTGCCTTTTTTTACAATCATAAAATCTTTGTACTTCAATAGCCTTATTGTTCTTTCATAGCTCAGAAACTGGAATTTCTTCTAATTCTGGACACTAAAAGAAAAAAAAGAAAAGTATTCTTTTTGGTCTTAATTTTTGCTGATAAGAATTTAATTATTTTACACATGCATCCATGCATGTATGAAAGGAATTTTTAAACTGATAGGGTACAAGGAGGGAAATGGAAATCCTCATGAGTTGCTGTCTCTCTGATGAAAAATATCCATATTGTTGTGAAATACAATATCCCAGTTTCTAGCATCTTCCCAATTTATTTTCAGGTCTGCCTAAGCTGTTTCATCTGAGCTGTGTGAAGACATAAATTAATGAGATTGTTTTTCTCACCATGGTTTCTATTTTGGAATAAAGCCTAATGAGTGTGTGAAGACATAAATTAACGAGCTTGTTTCTCACCATGGTTTCTATTTTGGAATAAAGTGTAATGATATGGGGTATAATATGGTCTGCCTGTCTGTTTGAAGCAAATGTTTCTTTTCTTTTTCTTGGATAAGTAAAATCAAATGTTTTAATGTTTTATTTTATTATTATTGAAAATTTCTCACAGTTGTTGTGTTTCGTTGAAGGCTTTACTTACAACTCTAACTTGTCTTGTATAGGGCGGGAAAGGTCTCCATTCAACTCTTAGTTTTCACTACAAGAAGTTTGTTGGAATTCTTAATGGAATTGATACTGATGCATGGAATCCTGCTACGGATACTTCTCTCAAAGTCCAGTACAATGTTAATGATCTTCAAGGGAAAACTGAAAACAAAATAGCTTTAAGAAAATTTCTTGGGCTCTCTAATGCAGATGTCAGGCAACCAATGGTAATCTTACTGTAGAAGCATTGTATCACCTTTCCTTTTCTTTTGAAAGTATTTGATTTCAATCCACCTATTCCTATCAGATTTCAACACTTTTCCATTGATATTACCTCAATGTATGACCAGGTTATATGGATTGCCTCCCTTGTTGGTACTGTTAGTGTACTGTGTATCACCTAGGGTACATGGAACATGGGCTATATGTTTGAGAGTAAATTTTGACAACCACAGACTTCCTCTAAAGATGTTCTAACCCAAGGTTATATTTTTTTAGTGGGTTAGCAACTATGAAAATCAGATTATCTCTGGTGAAAGATGACCAGGATGGCTAATTAAACCCCTTTGGGTTGGAAGATTTCATTAATTTTCCTTTTTGAGAAACATCTTAGTTTCTTTGTTAAATCTTTCACTTAACACTCTGCATGGAACTCCAGTTTTTTTTCCTTCCATTTATATTGTGTTATTTTGGGTATTTGATCATACTATGATGAACAGTGCCATCTTTAACTATAAACTTTAGGATTAGCCTGTAATTTTACCTCCTGGCATTTCATCTCAATGTATATTGGAAGTAAAATCAAGTTTGATCTTGTATCAAATGGGCTCCACATTCGTTATCTTGTGTGAAGTAGTCTGCATTGGAATATCATGAGCATTCTTTTATCTCCAGAGTACCCGAGATCATATGGGAGTAGATTTGGGAGGGATATTCTTAGTCTAGCATATCGAGGGAATGACATAGTTCATAATGCCATCATATTGCACGTGGGAACATTCTGAATACTTCTATCATTACTTTATAATGATGCAACTTACCTTGTTAAAATTCTTCCATTATTCTTTGAATAGGTAGGCTGCATAACACGATTGGTGCCACAGAAAGGTGTGCATCTTATTAGACATGCAATATACCGAACACTGGAGCTGGGAGGACAATTTGTACTTCTTGGTTCAAGCCCAGTTGCACATATTCAGGTAATGCCCTGTTTTTCCTTTTTGCTATGAATTCACTGGTACCATCCAAAATTTTGCCCGTTATACTGGACACATCCGCAATGCATCCTCAAAACATAATGCTATAAAGATAAATGTCTTTATCTAGCTGGGCTTTTGAGAATTTTGGGATTACAATGCCCTTTATGGACACTGAAACATTAGTTTTGATCATTCTTTCCGTATCCTTTCTCTATTCTATGTTTTCTTATTTTATTTACTAATTAACATTTTATTTCTCTCTCTTATTTTGTAGAGGGAATTTGAGGGTATTGCTAACCATTTTGTGAGTCATCATCACATTCGGCTGATATTGAAGTATGATGAATCTCTCTCCCATTCCATTTTTGCGGCATCTGACATTTTTATCATCCCATCGATTTTTGAGCCTTGTGGCCTCACACAGGTAAGATCAACACCCTTTCCCTTAATATTTTAGGCAAGGCGAAGAGCCAGAGTGCATTTGTTTACATTTTTAATTGAATGATACTTTAAGTAACATGAATTCAACTTTTTCTACTAAAATCTGGCAAACATGAGCTAATATGTAAATTTTGTGCTTTGGACTGTGGATGACTAATTATTAATTTTACAACAAAATGGCTTCACCTTTTCTTTCATAAATGTATATATGCATGTAAACCAAAATGTTGATATGTTTTTTTTTTTTGGTTGAGTAGGCTTTGGGCTACATAACAGAGCCCTTTGGTCATATTACTATCATATCTAATTGCTGACACCTGAACTTTTTCTTCATGTACCTTTTTTTTTTCCTTTTGCAGATGATAGCAATGAGATATGGTTCCATACCAATTGTAAGAAAAACTGGTGGTCTAAATGACAGGTAGGGTACTTGATTTGTGACATAATTCCAGCGATCTGATGTTATTATGGTTGTTAGAGCATCACTGCATTGACGTTTGGTTTTAATTCTGCAGTGTTTTTGATGTTGATGATGATACCGTGCCGCCTCAATTTCGGAATGGCTTTACATTCTCGACTCCTGATGAACATGTAAACAACTAGAGCTGCAGATTTAGTTGTATATCAACCATGCTTTCCATGTGGCATCTGCGTGAGGCTTTGAGCTATCAATTCAATGCTCCCACCAGCTACCACATTGCTTCACCGGCCTCTATGAAACTATAATTCATTATGAACCTTTTTATTTTCCATCCCTGCTCTGAATTTTATCCAACTCTTAGTAAAAGCTTTCGTTTAGGTTGTTTCTTATTATAATGCTTCCTAATGCATTTCATAATTTCTCAGGGAGTAAACAGTGCTTTAGATCGCGCATTTAACTACTATAGAAACAATACCGAGGTCTGGCAGCAGCTTGTTCAGAAGGACATGAACATGGATTTCAGTTGGGAATTGTCAACATCGCAATATGAAGAACTTTACTTGAAGTCAGTGGCCAGAGCAAGGGGGGCATCAAATCGAGCTCAAGGATTGTAAGAACAGGCAGTCCTAATTTACGAGTTCTGTGGAGATGCAATCCAGTCAAGTTTCATTCAGGGGTGTGGATTTATAGAGTTACAATTAAGGCAACCCAGCTAACAAGCACATACATCTTGAGAGTTTCCGATGCTAACACAAGGTTTTTTTTTTTTTTTGGTTAAAATATAGATTAGAACATTCATATGTTCTTAAAATAATCCTCTATTATAGTTAATACAAGTTGAGTTCTTGTATCAAATTGGCCTAATATGCCCTCATTGTACTTTGTACTACAATACCATAGGAGATATGACACTACACATCAGAAAATTCACCTTTGCTCTGGTTTTATCTGTGAAAATTGAGTAAATGTTGCTCTGGTTTCTTTGGTTGTTCATTTTGCATAATTATCTCGTTAATCCCTGTGCCTTCCACCTGCTTGATCCTAAAATGCAGCAAGTTTCATAGTAGAAAAGGTGGTAGCCAAAACAATGAAGCAGAAAATTAGGAGGAAAACGACTTCCTTTTTTGAAACGACCATGCAGATTATTATGCACTCTTGGCATCCAAGATTCAAATCATGGTCTCTTACATTACAAGCCGACAATCCAAACACAAAATCTCTCTTTGTTAGCTCGGTTTCCGGGGCCGAAGTTGTTGACGGGATCAGCAAGGTGGTAGGCCTCTTCAATGGTCCCTTTCCGGTAACCATGGCCACACGGGAAAGGATTAGATGACACATTGCTGCCCACAATGCTGATGTGGTCGCCAGCTTTGATGCACTTTCAGCTAAAAAGTGGGACAAATGGTTTTTGGGTGTGCGGCTTACAAGACAACGAATACCCATGAATCAAATACTTTCATACCTGAATCCAAACATAAATCGAATACCTGAACCCAAACCCAAACTCAACCCCAGGTTTTGGATATTCATAACCTAATTTCAACTTGACTCGAATCTAAAGCCGAACCTAAACTTGAATAATATAATTTTATAACTGATTATCACATAATTAAGCAAATTATTGCTTATGAAATTTATTTAACAGCTAGTTGGATTTTTATAATAATCTACATCGAACAGATAAAATGTTATAAAAAAACATTTAACAATAAAATGAAAAACTAATGATTTCTCAATTTCACATTAAATTCTTCCAACAAAATATGCCAATAGAATATTTGTACAATTCTTCCAATAGACTTTTATTAATAGATTTTTTTCCGGTTTTCTTGAAATCAACAATATTCCACTAGATCAAAGAAAGTGTGTGCAATCAGAGAACATCACGTTAGTACAGTGAATAATAATCACAAATTATTTTATAATGAAAAAGCATAATTGCTCGAAACTAATTGAATTACTTGTAAACTGATTAAATGAATTCACTCTGTACTCACAAATGATTAAAGAAATCATAAAATGAGCATATAACGGTAAAGAGAAAGAACAATTGAATTACCAATGATTAAAGAAATCACAAATGAACATAATGTTGGTAATTTGAAACACATACATATAGTAGAAACTATAAATTTAATTTTTTTTTTCGAGAGTTCCAAAGAACCTGTTAGATAAATTTGGAGTTGTTTAGAGTTTATATGAAAATTATCTGAATATCAGATATTATTTTTAGCTTTAAATATTTGCTTCTGGGTTGTTACCAATTACAAGCCGTCCAAGTATCCGACCTTTAACGATAATTCACATAAACTACTAGTAAGAAATCTCCTAAACCCTTTAATGAGAGATAACTTTAACGATATACTTTAGAGTGTTAACTCTTTTCTTTTGTGTTTTAAATGTTTATGTACTGTGTACTTTTCTCACCTTCAGAAATAAAAGACATAACTTTTTATTTATAAGGAAACCTAAAACCTTATAATTCACAAAATATCAATTTTCTTAAATAATATCACATATATTATTTTAGGCTAATTTTAGAAATTTATTCAATCAAGTCATTGATTGTTTCTAGGTTTAGAATTGTAATCCTTTGTATTAATTATATTTTAGTCTTTAATTTCTAAAATTTATTTACAATCAAGTTATATGTGATTAATCATCATATTTTAATTTTTGACCACTTATAATAAGTTGGCTTAGATATAAATCATAATCCTAAGTTAGCCAAAAATTTTGTTTTATAAAGCTGTTGTTTACAAAATTTATTGGAATATGAGTAGAGGAGACCAATAGATTTTAAAAATTATTTACATCCAAGATATTTTTTTAATAGTTAAGGAAGTGGTGTTGGTTAATCAAGCATAAGGTGAAAGGGTTGGGTATGACATGATAGGGTGTGAGTCAATATTGGAATTGAAATGTGAATTTCTAAATAGATATATACATGTTGAAATTTTAAATAGGCTTGTCTAAATGAGAGAAGACCTGGCTCATACTATTATATTTATATTTGGATTTGTAAGTGTTACAAATTCAACCTTCAAGTTTAGGTTTAGAGTGATGGTTTAAATTGCTGAACTATTAAATGTTTCTATGGTAATGTCTGGTTATTGTCCCCGAAATATAAGAGATGAAAACAATAGAAATAGAGAAGACAAGACATAAAAGAAGACAAAAATAAAATTGTTTTTAGTAATGATGTACATGAAAAAGAGTATCCATTCCCCGACTCAAACATATCTAGGATGTTAGAAGATTTGCCAGTACCAAATTTCATCAAGTTGCTAGAGATGAAATGTCTCAAAAAGGCAAACCAAGTAAACAACCTAAATTATTATAAATACCACCGTCTAATTAGTTACCCTGTAAAGAAATATTTTGCCCTGTAGAGAAATGTTTTGTGTTGAAAGATAAGATCATGAGGCTACATGAGAATAGGGACATCATCTTTTATGAAGAAATAACAACTTCCAACAGCATGACTATGGTGAATTTAGGTTCACACCAATCGCTCCCTACAATAAGTTTTGGTTTCTTTGAACCTATGAAACTTAGTGTCCTTGGACTTATGAGCTTCACCATATCAAGTCAATCTTCATGTATAACCCTTGTACCTCATATTAGCGACTTGAAGGCTAATTAATCTAAGAATTGTGATAATGAAGGATGGACTTTAGTTAACCATAGAAGAGGAAGGAAGAAGTACATGCAGATGATAAAGCTAACTATAATAAAAATATCGATGGAGAAAAAGGTAATTGATGAGTCGATGCATTGAAAGATGTGATGAAAGTCCACTCAAGTTAGAATGGAGGTTTCGCCAACTTAAAGCTTAATAAATCCCTTAACTCTAATAGAGTACATGTTAAATGAGTTAAAAAAGAATGAAAAATGTATTTGTTGCTTGCTATTAAGTTGATGAAGAGAGAATTCCTACTAAAGAAGTCATGAAAAAAAGCCATGATGACTTTCGAAACTTTCATCATATTGTATGCACAACAGAGATATCCTTTGATGATGAAGATCTTTTTCTCAAATCAAAACTCTATAATTGCCCCCCTTTTCTGTTTATCAAAGGTTACTTCATAAAAAAGATGGTGAATTGTATTTTGGTGAATAATGGTTTGGCTATCAATATACAACCTCTTAAAACCATGAAAGAGTTTGAGATTCCTATGAAGAAACTCTTTTTAAGTCATTGGATGATTCAAGGCTTTAATCAAGGAGGACAAAACACCATGGGAAGGATAAGATTTAAGATATAAATGGAAGTTATATAGTCCAATTCTTTTCATGTCATAAATGCCAAAACTATTTACAACATGCTACTTGGAGGATCATGGATACATAAAATTGGTATCATCTCCTTAACGCTCCACTAATGCTTTAAGTATTGTCAAAATAGATTAGTAAGAAAGATACTAGCAAATACTAACCCATTTACCATACATGAAGCCAATTTTATCGATGCAAAATTTTATTTTTGGTTAGTTATGATGGAAGAACTATTATCCCCACCTAATCACCAAGGAGAGGGAAGAGTTGACTCTAAGAGCTTAAAAGAGAATAAGTCATCTACAAATAAAGGAATGACTCATCCAATAAAAAACAAAAAAAGAAAAAAGAAAAGGTAGCTGATCAAGTCCCTGTCGAGTTTTGGATCTGTGTTTTCTCCTGTGTTGCTTGTTTGGCTTGTGGGCCTATTATTTGGTTCTTCTTGCTTGCTTCCTCCTATGATGAGGATAACCTGTTGATGTTTTCTCTTGCATTGCTTGTTTTCTCCTGTGCTACTTGTTTGGCTTGTGGGCCTGTTCTTCTTGCTTGCTTTCTCCTATGATGAGGATATCCTTTTGCTGGTGCAGTGTTGCTAGGTTTTGCCTCTTGCTGAGGTCCTGGTGGTGGTTAGTTGTGGTGTTCTCTTTGTTGGATTGGCTAAAGGCCATTATTGTAGCTGGTTTGCCCGCTGTTGGTGCAGTATCCCTATTGGTTTTTCTCTTGGCTTTCGTAGTTGAGTTTTGTTTGTTGTAGGAGGTCAAGTTTTGCTTGCTGTTGATGGTTGTGTTGGTACTTCTCCTACTTGTTGTTGGTTGGTTGTGCTAGTGCATTGCCATCTGCTGTTTAGTCTTGTTGTGTCTGTTCCTGCTCCTGGCTTTTCTGTTGGTTGTTGCCTGATGGTGAATTACCTACTTGTCTCATCTGTTGTTGCCTTTGGCTAGGCAGTTGCTGTTAGTCTAGTTCTAGTTTTTTTTCGGTTAGGTCTGCTTCGACTTTTATAGGAGGTTGTTCCCCTAACCTTCTTTGCGTCTAAGGGAGCCCGTTCCCTTTTTTTTTTTTTGTACATATTTGTATATATTTGACTTGTTGGTACACCATCTTTGTTACATTTGATCTATAAATTTCTTACATTTGATCAGAAAAAAGAAAGAAAAGAAAAGGTAGTATAAAACTTTATCGATAATAAGGTATCATATAAAGCCATGATACTACAATATATCCTAATTCAACAAGAAATAAGGGTCAATCTTCTCTTACTAAAGATGAAGAGAAGATCATAAAGGAGCCAAAAAAACATGACCATGTCAACTACTAATCTCGCATTGACTAAGGTCTCAAAATTTTTATTAAAAGGGTTTGTTCATCAAACTGAGTCAATGATTATGAATCTCGAAGGACACTTCAATAAACGAGTGAATAACTTTGATTCCAATGCTTATAAACTTTTATTCAGGGTTGGTTACGATCATAAATATATCAATAAATTAGAAAAGAATGGTTATATGACTCAAGTAAAAGGTAAACAAGTTCTAACAAAGACTAGAAAAGGCATAAAAAGAGAAGAAAACTTATAGAAAAACTTCAAGGGCTTGTATTAGATACGAATCTTCTACACCATTTCATTTTAAGATTAAAACAAGGCTTCATGACATATAAGTGTGAAAAAAATAAATGACAAATAGCAAAGTTAGCCTACACCTCTTAGAGCTTTAGTTTGAGATTGTCTTGGTATGACTATGACTTATGCTTCAGTCTTAAAAGGATTGGGATACAAAAGAGTTGAAGGACTCTAAAATAGACATCAATATTCATAAGACATAGATCATCTAAGTTAAAAAATGATAAACACGTACTCGATCATCAACCAACTTCGTTTAAGGGAATGTGAATTGGTGGTAAGTCTTGAGATAATACTAAAAAAGGGAAAAAAAGTACATGGTAGTAATCACAAAACCCTTTAATGAAGAGATAGAAGAGGAAATGATACATCTCACTTTAAATAACATCACAATTAAAGAGGATGATAATGATGAGTTTTTCATCGAAGAAGATGTTGAGGATGCTTTACTTATCTTTGAATAAAAAAATAAGTTTATAGTGGATGAAATTAAAGAGGTTAACTTAGGCACCATTTAAAACCCAAGTATGACCTTCATCAATGCCAACTTATCACCTAAAGGAAAAGGGGATTACATGGAACTTTTTACGGAGTGTAGAGATATCTTCACTTGGTCCTATAATGAAATGTCATGTTTAGACTTGAGGTTTATAGTCTATCATTTAGCAATAAGAAATGGGTCCAGACTTGTAAAATAAGCTTAACATCGCTTTCATACTAAACTCATCTCACAAATTAAGGTCGAATTCAACAAACTTATCTAAGAACGTTTCATTTATGAGGTCAAATATCCTACATGGATTTCAAATATCATTCCAGTGAAAAAGAAAAATGGTCAAATCCATGTTTGTATGACTTTTCAAGACCATAATAATGCTTATCTCAAAGATGACTTTTCACTTCCAATCATTAAGATCATGGTGGATACTACCATAAGCCATGACAGGTTAACCTTTATGATGGTTCATTTAGCTATAATCAAATTTGAATGGTATTCTCAAATGAGGAGAAGACAATCTTTTGAACTCTAAAAAGAATATATTGCTATAAGGTCATGCCTTTTAGCTTGAAGAATATGGGTGCCATTTATCAAAGAACGATGCAAAAGATTTTTAATGACATGCTTCATCAACACATTAAATGTTATGTTGATGATTTTATGGTGAAGTCAAAGGAAAAAGAAAGTCATTTGCTAGATCTTCGTCTGATGTTCAAGCGATTCTAACAAAAGATGAACCCATTAAAATACATGTTTGGTGTATCCTCTAGCAAATTCATAGTTCAACATTAAGGAATTGAGATTGATCAGTCTAAAATCGATACCATCATAAAGATGTTGGAGCCATAAAACATCCATGAATTGAAAAGTCTCCTAGAAAAGTTGGCTTATATACAGAGATTCATTTATGATTTAGATGGTTGGTGTCAGCCATTCACTCATTCGATAAAGAAGGATACACCATTTTTTTGGATGAAGCTTATATTTATGCTTTCAATAAGATTAAAAAGTATTTGCTTAATCTACCTGTCCTACAAGCAGTAGTACCATAACAATCATTTATCCTTTATATTATAGCTCAAATGTGTTTATTAGGAGTGTTGCTGGCATAATAAAATGATAGAGATAATGAGAGTGCTCTCTAATACCTTAGTAGAAAGTTAAATGAGGCCAAACTGAATTATTTTCTAATAGAAAAGACATGTCAAGCATTAATGTTTGCAATAAAGAAGTTAAACATTACTTCCAAGAACATTCAGTATGACTAATATCTTGAGCCCAACCTTTTAACTAAATAATATAAAGGCCAATACTATAAGGAAGATTGGCAAAATAGGTGTTATTGCTCAAAGAATTTGATTTTCTTGGAGTAAGCACTAACTGATTTTCTTGTTGATCATTTTATTCTTGATGAATGGAAGTTTTCTAAAGACCTACCTAATAAAGGTTTCTTGTTCATTGGAATGTTAAAGCCTTAAAAAATATTCTTTAATAGTGTAGCGTGACAATATAGAGTCACTGTTGGGGTAATCTTTATCACACATGAATGAGAGGTATTTACATTTTTCTTCTCATTTACTAAATGTTGTTCTAATAACATGGCTAAATATCAAGCCTTGACTTTTAGGCTAAAGATAACTGTGAATATAAAAATGCCTCACCTTGAATTATTTGGAGATTCTCAATTAGTCATCAAATAACTCCTCTAACTTTATGAAGTAAAAAAGCCAGAACTTGTCCTATATCACAAGTATGTATTAAAAATAATGACATCATTTGATTGCATCACTTTAAGGCATGTAACTCGAAAAGAGAATAAGCAAGCCGATGCCTTAGAAAATCTAGTGTTAACATTAGCATCATGTAGTGAGAAAGTAAAAGTCCCTCTATGTCAAAGATGGTTGCTTCCATCGATAACTAGTGATTGAGAAATGAAAAACCAAATAGGTGTCATTTCTATTTATGAGATTGAGAAAGAAGACTAGTGTCAACCACTTATCAAGTATTTAAAATATAGTAAGCTACTTAAAGACCTATGCCATAAGACATATATGAGGTGTAAAGCTTCTTACTTAATATACTTCCAAGACACTATTTATCGATGCTATTTTGATGGAGTCTTTTGTGTTGTCTTAGAGAAGATGAAGCTATAAAAGATCTAAAAGAAACATACTTAGAGATTTATGAAGCACACTAATCAAGTCCTAAACTTTATTTTTGGTATAAAAAGAATAGGATATTACTAGCCTACAATGGTGAAAAACTATATAGACTATACTAGAAAATGTCAAACTTATCAATTTTATGCTAATTTGATCCACTATTATATTTGAAAATTTCTTCTTGGCCCTTTAATGCTCGGGACTTGATGCGATAAGGTCATTGTCAACAAGTTTAGATGGACATCTTTACATCTTAGTCGCAACTGATTACTTCTCAAAGTGGGCTAAAGCTGCAGCATTAAATGAGTTCAAGAAAGAGAAAATTGTAAGCTTCATTTAGACAAGATACAAACCAAGTTAGGTTTGGATTTTGCTTGAAAATGCTTGCTCACCAGTTTTGTGAGATTAGATATATCTCTTAAACTATATATTGGATCAAGTTAAAGTTTTATAGGAAAATACTAGACACATGAAAATATATTGTGGTAAAATCTCAAGTCAATTTTATTTTGGAAACATATTATTTAAATTTTTTGAAATTGTTGTTATTGTTTTGGTAGATTCATCAACAAAAATGTTGTTTTTTTTACTATTTTCAACTTAAATAGTCCATACCTGTAATGAGTTAATTTTGGACAGGAAAAAGAGATTAAATGAGGCTTATTTAGGCCTTAAACTTGTGAATGAGCTTAGGCTACAAGGGTTGGCCTAAGCTTTAAATGACTTGGATTCATTAAAGAATTGGAGTCCATACTTTGTAAAGATTACAAGTCTCATATAGACTTGATGTGGTGCCATTTAAGGGGATCTTTCTCTTGGGTTTTTTTTTTTTTTTCATATTTTATTGGTACTTTTAGAACTTTAAGGAGAATAAGAGGAGGCAATATAAGGAAGGAAATCCTAGAAATAAAAACAAAGTTTTCTAGTTGAATTCCTATCCTAAAAGTTTTGGCCAAAACACCACTTACGAAAGCTTGAAGATTTTTGCTATATAAAGGAATTACTAAAATAAAAGTTTCTTAGTTGAAGAATTTGTTTTTATTATCCTATTTTATTAATTTTATGTTGAACAATTATTTTTAATTTAGGTTTGATTTGACCCATTAGACATTATTTAGGAGTTTCTTTTATTATTAGACTTATGCTAGTTGATTCCTAGTTTAGGCCCATTCGATTGCAACTCAAAAGTGATCCATTATGGTTATTTAAAGAAGATTATATAATGTTTTTGGAACTGTAAATTCCAATAGCTAGGTCATAATAAACGTGAGTTTCTTCCTTTTGATTGTTTGTAGTAAAACATCCTTTCTTTGAAAAGACAAAGTTTGTACATCTGATTTATTGAAGATTAACTGGCTTCATGCTGTCATTTGTATACTTAAGGATCTTAGGTATAAGGTTATTTCTGGGTCCAAGTTTATTCCAATACCTTTGGTTTTTAGGTATATAGTTACCTTTGGGTCATTTTTTTTTTTTTTTTTTATCAAACTTGGTTTTTGGCTTTTCAGGTTGTATTTTAACTTTATAAGGGGGTTGCTTGACTACATGATCAATAGGTCCATATTAGGAGTTCTACAATACAATCATGAACAAGTTATGTGCACAACTTGGTTTCAAACAATATAACTCTTTTATGTACAATGCTCCGACTAATGGATTAGCAGAAGCTTTTAATAAGAACTTATGCAATATTCTTAAGAAGGTGATGAATCACTCAAAGAAGGATTGACATGATAGAATCGAAGAAGCACTATAGGCTTATTATACTACATTATAAACGCCAACTTAAGCTACTTTATATTCCTTGGTATATAGTGTTGAAGATGTTCTTCCACTAGAATGTCAAATTTCATCTCTAAGGATTACAATCCAAGGACTCTTCAATGAAGGCATTATCTGTTTACGTTTCAACAAACTTGAAACCTTATATGAAAAATATCTTGAAGCACAATAATGCTTATTATAATGTTATCAAACTTGAATTTGTAGGGCTTTCAACACAAAGGTGCAACCATATGCATTCCAAGTAAAAGATCTTGTCATGACAGTATGACGTTTGATAATCATGTTAAAACATACGGGCAACAAGTTCCTCTTTAAATAGGATGGACTGTATGTGGTTCAAGAAGTTTATACCAATAGAGCTTACAAAATTGTAAAAGATAATGAATTGAGGATGAGGCCCATCAATGACAAATTCTTAAAGGGATACTATACTTGAGATTTGATGTAGCTCTTAGTCTACACAAGCTAAAACTGTGAATGACATAAAAAAAAATCAAACTATGTTATGACTTGATCTTTTATCCACTAAGGTACACAGGTAACAAGATTTAGGCAAGGATAAAATATAGACTTTATTGATAAAGAAGAATTTTACTACATTAATTGTGTATTCTCAAAATAAAATCATAAGTTATTGTTACCAAAACTTAAAAGCATTCCAAAAGAAAAGAAATAATAGATAAATAAATAAATAAAGGGGTTCCAAATATGAGAAACTAATGACATACCATGGTTTCCAGTTATGTTCTTTTAATTCTCTTTGTTTAGTCTTTAATAGTCTTTTTAATTTTTGAAGAATGACTACACTGGCTTCAATTATCATAGGGAAAGTAGATATTATGGTGATCTCTACTTGAATACAAGAGGTTATGCATTTTCTCTTAAAAAGATCTTTCTTATGCACTTTAAAGGATGAATCTAACTCAAACTTCTTACATTGCACCTCCTTGAGTTGTTCCTCATTTTTGTTATCTTAGCATGGGTGGTGGAAAAAGATCTAGAGGCCTTTTCTATAAGAGCTTCAGAGTTTTTCAACTGCCTTTAAAGCTTTTTGATTTCTAATCCTCGTTGCTATAATGTCATTACAGAAGATAGTGAAGACTTTAAATCATGAATCTATTTAGCATCTTCAATCACTTTAGTCACTATTCTTTTAATAAAGGAGTAATCAAACTTTATATCTTTGATGGACCAAAATATGGTCTCTACTTTATTAGCTAAGTTAAGAAAGTAATGGATTAGTGTATGGATGATCTTATTTTTTATACTCTCCTAACACTTAACACAAATTCAAATCTTATCTTGCCCATTATGTCATTGGCATAATACATAGTTATTCCTGAAGGCGCAAATGCAATAATAGCTCTAAGGGTATGCAAGTTAGTCCTTGTATAGAGCTGGTGCCATAGATTAGTGATTAGACTACTCACGTTACAAACTTTATAAAGGATGAAATTTTCCGATCCCAAAAGAAGTTACACTCATCCCTGGCCTAATATACATGTCAAATTCATTCCTTAGGTCTTGTTGACCAAGCTAAAACAAAGAACAATAAAAAAAAAAGGTTAACATATGATAAGTAACATAAATTGAAGAACAAAAAAAAATCTAACCAATTCATCAACATTATCTAACATGATTGATGCATTAGGGACATTGTAAAAAAACTTAGTCCGCAAGAATTGAACACCTTCTTAGTATGTTATAAACATTTACAATGATAATCACTATCTTCATGTTCACTATTCTCAATAATTAAAATTGTTTCAACATTGTCTTCCTCTTTTTCTTACACATATATCATTGTGAGCATTTTTTAAAAAAAAAAAATTGATGGAAGGTCAAGACAAAAATAGTGTTCATTTACCAATTGTGGAGAAAATGATTGTGTAATCATTTTCTTTGCCTCCAGGGTAGCTATAGTGGATTTGTTCCCGAGAGAATCTTTTGAAACACTCATTCCCTTCATATTAGAAATCACAAATGTTGTCTTCTTTATATGGGAATATGTTTAGGCACCATTATTTTTTCCAAAATCAACTTTAACTACTTGTTTGTTTCTTATATGGGTAGGAGAAATTATTTTTTTCTTTGTCAAGATAAAGACATTCTTCTCTTTTTCCCTTTTTAGATATTGTAACAACATTTGTAAGACCTTTAGGAATGTTTTTCATCTCTTGAGGATAAACTTTGAACCACTTTATAGCCCATAAATCCATGTAGTATTTAGTCACCAAAAGAAGTCTAGCACTTGGAGGAAAGGGAAGCTTGCAAGATAGTAACTCTAGCCATACAAAATAATACATGAGATATAATTCTTTTGGGATTCCTGAAAATAGCATTGGCTTGAGATTCATTAAAATGTTTTCCTAACCCTTTATCGGCATATTTGTTCATCCCAACTAGGATAACATGGCCAGTGGTTGTTCAATGGGTGCTAATTTTTTTTGTAAGCCAACAACTAAAAAATGAATAAGAAAAGGGATGTATCGTGTAGTCTCACCTAATAATATACTTGTTAGAACTGCTATCGTAAGAGAGAATTGCCTTCTAGTTGCCATCATAAATATTACTTCAAAAGTACTAGGATGAATAACTAGAACCAACATCTTTACTAAAAAATACAAATTTGCATAGCCAATATGAAAGAAAAGATGCTAAAAAAATTCATCTTAAATATGACAAGGGACATTAAACTCTTTGAGAAGATGCATGAATTTGTTATAGCGAAACCAAGACTTGTCAAATGAGTCTGATGGATAAGTGATATTATTGGATTTACCAGACTAACCATTTTGATTCATAGAAAAAAGCACCTTGTATCTTAGGTCATCTCGGATTCATCACATAATCACCATTAACAATTTCACATTCCTTACAAAAGACAAATAATAGATACTCGCAGCTTTTTGGAAGAAAATAACCTCTTTTTTTATCAGCTTTAATATGTTCATCAGCAAAAGGGATGACTTCATCATGAAAGGTGATAAAAATAGGATGACCACTAGATTATTTTAATTGCCAAAGTGACATAGACTCCTCTCCACTCGAGGTAGATATCTTGTTAGCAGAAAGATTCCAATGGTTATAGAAAGAACGGATAACATTCATCTGCCATTCATATATAAAAAAAGATGAAAAAATGGTCTTGAATATATGCCCTCTGGAGGATCAGCTCATAGTGTTTCAAAACATGTTATATCCATTCCTAATACTTGGGAGTATACACAAGTGCACTAGAGATTGGGAAGTAATCCTTACAATATGTTTATGCTAGTCTACTGGTGATAGATCAACCAGACAGGATGTTGAAGGACTGAAGCTGGAAAACTTCCTGATGTGAACTACGATGACCATAAAGCTCACAAGAAGTCTGAAATGACAAAAAAAAGATATATGCTTAATGCTTTCAAATGACCACTTTGTAGTGAATAAAATATTGGCGGGTTCATGTACATGAAGGCTTGTTCGACGATACTTGTCCTCAATTACTAAGAATCTTTTTGAAGAAGAAAATGAATTCTTAGAAGTCACCATCTAAAAAAAAGAGTGCATATTAAGGGAATATTTTGAAATAAGGGATATAGAACAAGATAACATTTCCAATGATGTTTACAAATCCTTTTTTTTTAGAGCATGCATTGATCAAGAGCCAAAAAAGAATGGTGCTCTAGCGTTTAAAAAGAGGTTATGAAACATCCAAATCTAATGGTTCATCAAAAGTAGTAGCCGATGATTGTCAATCACCACAACCACAACCGTTGATAGACAACCTTCAAGCTCCATAACCGTTAGGAAACTGTTCAAGTTTCACAATCATTGATAAATGACTTTTTTAGCTCCTTAATTGTTGAGAAACGGCTTTTTGAGAATTGATTAATAGTTCACTGAAGGCCGTAACCTTTGAGAAACGGTTCACGCACCAAATCCCATGAGAAAGCAGCAGTTGTTGAGAAACAGTTATCACTAAACACTATGGAAATTCCCAATCACCAATACAACTTATTTGGAACCTCAGATAAAAAAGAAAAGAGGTGAGGTGCATAATATCCATGCCAAAAAGACATTGATCGTTCAATAACATCCATGCAAAATAAAGTCCCACAGTAAGTCTCAAAAAAAGGTCATTATCCAAGCACAACAATGAATGCAAAGTTTGAAATTAAGCTTTAGCTGCTGTCAATCAAAGTGGACGTGCATTCGTGACTCACGCGGAGCTTTAGCTGCCTGAGAAGTGTGAATTAATATGACCAGGTGGCATTGGAATCTTCTATCAATTAATTCCCACTAATCGAATATTTTGGAATTATAGAGTCATGATCGAATATGCCATCAAAAGTCGAGGCCTTGTATTCCCCAATATAACATTAAATCCAAAACTAGTTTGATGGGTTATTGATTTTTTTTTTTTTTTACAAGGATTTTCCTATTTCTACGTGTTAAGGAAGGAATTATAATTTACTAGCACCAAATCTCTCCTTCCCCTCTCTCTCTCGGCAACTCTTCGAGGAAAGAATGAAATTAACAAAGGAACCAAAACAAGAGAGAGAAAAAATTAATATATCTTAATCGGAATCATAAACGAATTGAGTTAGTGTATTCAGTATGATGAGAACTGCAGAACAAGATATAATAGTAACCACTTCAGTGAAATAAAAATCAATCAAAATTGATCTTTATATTTTTTAATTTTAATAATTATATTTTATTTTCATGATAAAATATATCTGTATTAATTTATTGTGAAATTTAATATAATTAAATCAAACTTTAGTCAAAAAATATATTCAAAATGTAAAGCTCTCTCAACCATATTTTTGAGATATGCCCACTTATTATTAAGTGTAAGTGAACTTGTTTCAAGGGGACATTTATAGAAACAAAAATTTGTCATTTTTATTTTATTTTTACATAAAAAGTAAAATAAAATAAAAATAAATGACATGAACAATTGATATATATTTTGGGCTAACAAAAGGTTGATGCGTGAGATAAGGTATTTAATATATCTTATCATAAATACAAAACCAAAAAATAAAAATAAACCAATAAAATAATATTATATGACATTGGAAAAGAACTAAAAGTCCCTACAAATCTTTTTAAATCGAGGGTTTCATCCTAGACAAAACGGGAAGGAATAATTCTTGGAGCTATAAAAAATTAAAGAAAGAACGCTATCTCAAAAGCTTTTAAAGCCTCTACTCTTGAAGTCTATAAAAAATAAATCCATGTTGGAATCAAGCCTAAATTCCCTATAAGATAGTTTAACAATACCTTAAATACAAATTAAATATACTCTTCAAAATATAAAATCGTCAAATCTTGCTTTTTAATACACCCCTAAATTCATGTTTTTGTAAAGCACAAATCTTGGCTTAATTTCACAAGTAAATTAAGTTACCACATATCAAATCCAAGGGAAGAAAAAGATGATTGTTTATTCATTTTGTAAGAATATTTTAAATAAAGATTGTACCCAATTACATATTTTAATAAAATAAAATTTGCACACGTGTGTTTGTTTAATTTCAAGTGCTTAAAATTGTGTTTATAATGGATTGAGTTTTATTTTTTCGGGTTTTTTTTAAATTGATTTATTTCAATTTTATCTTTCAGCATTTAATTTATTTGAAATTGGTCTTCCTACCTTTTCTTTCATTTCCTTTTTGTTGGTTTATCTAGATTTTGTGCCTATGATCACAATATTTACGAGTTAACTCGGATTGACTTATATTTTTTTGTTTTTTTTTTTAATTATTATTTGTTTTTTTTCATCATTCAATATTAAGTTGTTCAAGCACTTAACCTCATAATTTTATTCAATTTTCTTTCATACATGATCATCCTAGTATCATGACTGACTCAGAGAATTTGTCAAATAAACATAAGAAGCATAGGGTGATGAATCATCTTTTGATTATTCAAATACCTTTATATAGTTTATGTTATACCCAACATCTGCTCGTTTGTTACCCTTAATTAGGATAACGTGTGGTCAGGATCAAATGATAACACTCTTTATATAAGATAATATAGTGATTTTAAGTCTAAAAATCACTTACACAACTATCAGGCGAGTTTTTCCACAAATAAGTGATTTTTATTATCATTGTTATTACATTAGTTTTCTTTTAATTTGTATGCATAAAGTATTTTTGGCATTTAGAAAGATTATTTGCTTTTATGATGATTGCATTGTTGAAAGTTTACTGCCAATTAAACATGGAAATCAGCAAAATTCTGAACAGCAGAAGGCCCATGAAGACGCAAGGAGGTTGGTTTCTGAAATTCTACTTTTGCATTATTACTCGATACTTTTTAAGGGCCTGTTTTGGTTTCTGGAAACTTGCTTTCAAATTGAGAGCATAAACTATACGCACGAGATATTTTTATCTTTTTTGAGATGGTGTTTTCTAGTTTCTGAGTAAAGGAATCAATAAAGCTTTCCAGATGTTTGAAAGCAGGGTTGTTGTTTTCAAAGCAATTAATAGAAAGCCAGAAATTAAGGTTCATTCCAAACAGATTCATGGGATTTTTGCGTTATAACTTGCGAATATTAGTTTAATACAGTAATCTGAAGCTGGATTAGTTGACTAATAATGCGTTTGATGCAGAGATGCTGAGGAGCGAAGGCAGATGATGCTTAGTCAGATTTTGTCTTCTGAAGCACGAGAAAGAATTAAGTTCACATCTGAGATCATCTATAGAAGTTCTTTAATAAGATCATTATTTATCTTTCAATTGTGCATCCATTCTCTGAAAATCTTGTTACATAGTTGCCTTCTCAGAAAGCATCGAATTACCACCCTGCTTATGTTTCAATATTGAATTGGTAGTTAATTTTATTTTTTGATTTCGAACTCAGTTTATGATGCAATAGTGTTTGAAAGAAAATTCAATAAAATTATGTTAATCCTGAGACTAAAGAAGCCTATGCCAAATACCTTGAACATTCTTCTTCTTCTTCTTCTTCTTCTTCTTATTATTATTATTATTATTATTATAGATAAAGCTGAAGTTCACGGAAAGTGTAGCAAGGAGACTCCTCCAGCTTATCAAACAACCATGCTCTTAAATTCTTCAGAACCTTGTGCACCCACTAAGCATATTGGCAGGTCCCATAACCTGACAAATACCAACAACACATGATTACACCAAGTGGGAATATAAAATTCCCAGTACAATCTATCATCTTAGAAAACACAATATATCTTTACATTAATTATCAAACGTATAGGAATTCTTCATACAAATCAAATAAAAAAGATCTTACTTGGATCAGTTTTAGTAATGAGACCAGACTTCTGGTAGTCACAATTCCAAAGGTTTCTGCCATGGAAACTGTAGTAAAGATTCATAGCAACTGATGCATGATTTATGAAGGTATTGGGGTTGAAGCAGGGTCCATTTGGTTGTATGGTCGTGCAATCAACATGACCACAAGCAAATTCAAGATTTGCAGACAGTTCAGCATCAGTTGATGATGGCTTTGCCACACACCAGGTTTTATCCTGCATCAACACAAGAAATTAATTTTTGACTATTTAAGGTCCAGTCTAGACTTCTGGATGAAAGGTTATAGAGATTAATTTCAGTGTTCATTATACCTGTGCGTTAGCCGTTTTGATCATCCCTCCTGCACACATTTAAACAAGAAAATCATAAACTAACATTCTGATACAGAAGCATTTCAAAAATGGAAGAAAAATGATTGGGATTCTATATTTGCAGTCCAAGAAGTGATATTTCGAACATATGGTAGTGGTGATACTGAAGATACAAGGCAGATATGAATGCAAGAAATTTACAGGTGTGAAGCTTGAAAATAAAATGGGATTATAAGAGACAAGACACATATACCAGCATTGCAGAGCAAAAGTATCAGCAGGAAGGGGAGAATGGGAAGAGAGAATGTTGTTCCAGCCATGGCTTTGTTTTCGCAGGAAAATTGAAGAAAACAGAAGACAGTGAAAATTGTTTCCAGTCTTTATGTGAATAAAGAAATGGGAGAGTTCGAATATATAGGACATAGACGGGTATTGCCAGAACGAAAAAAATTACTTCCTGGACAGAATAGACAATGCCATATAGCCAGAGGGTTGTTGGGTTTCTGAATAGTATACTGTAATTGAAATAATAAAACAAAATCATATGAGAGTTTATAAAATCCTGTTAGGTAAATTAAAAGTTATTTAAGAATCTTCTTCGGACTTTAAATAATTCGTTAAAAGTTGAGTTGTCATAAACTACAAGTCGTTTAGTTATTCGGTCTCTAACAGTAATTTATATAAACTACTAGTAAGAAATCTTCTAAATCCCTATTTAAGAGAAAGGGATTGTTATACCTAGAGTATTAGCTCTTTATTATGTGACTTATGTAGTTTTTCTGTTTAATGGACAATCACCAAAAATAAAAAGCATAACTTATTATTTATAAGAAAATTTGAAAAAACCCTATAGATTGGTAAAATATCAATTTGCCGTTTTAGTGTGTGTATATATATATATATATATATATATATTAATTTAGGACAATTTTATAAATTAACGCAATCAAATCCTTACTTGTTATTTCTAGATTTAGAAATATAATCTCTCTATTAATTATATTGTAGTCTTTAATTTCTAAAATATATTTTTAATCAAGTCATACTTAATTAAGTCATTATAATTTAATTTCTAACTAGTGGTTCTTAATGTGTGTGATCTATTAGGTTCCTAAGATGTTGGCCCAATATAAATTATAATTATAATTAAATAGAATTAAATAAATTAAATAATTTTATTTATTATCAATTCAATAATTGATTAATTTATATTTGAAGATTAGGTGTATTGTCTAATAATTTATCATGATCTCTTTAATATTAGAAAAATAATTAATGGTTTGACTTAGCCTTTTAGTGGCCGGTTTCTTAGTGTAATTAATATAAATTTATCAATAATGTTTCTATTTGACATTAAAGCATGAAGTATGTCTTTCATGTTAAATCATGTTTGTTCTCTACATAATAATAATTGATTGTTTGAATAAGATTTGAAACTCTTTTCAAATCTCATTCTACCTTGGCTAATGATTTTTCAATTAATACTATTTGAGAATAGATGAAACATTTTTTCTAATTTATCTAGGGTGATGAATCATCTCTTGATCACTCAAGTATCTTTATATAGTTCATGATAAACCTAATGTCCACCCCTTCATTACCTCGTATAAGATAACGTGCAGCATGATCAAAGCATAACATTCTCTGTATAAGATAACTTAATGATCTCAAGTTTAAAGATCACTTACATAACTATTATGTAAGCCTTTCTATAGACATAAGTGATTTCTTCATATAAAATTCTCATGTGGATCAGTTCAGTATACATATCTTATGATAAGTACCTACATATTAGTTCTATGTATCTATTTTACCTTAGCGTATGCAAACAACTATTTCCTTTCATAAAGAAAAGAACATAATATGAATTAATCTCTATAGCTGTAATAAATGTCTAATATTTAAGAGAGCATCGATCAGGAATATTATATGAACAATGCTTTGATGCAATAAAAATACTATAATTATAACAACTTTATGATTTTCTTTGCAAAATATTTTTATCAAATTAATTTTATTTTTACTTTAAATTCATAAATCAAATATTAGATTCATTAATCTGATATTGTATGAATATTAAAGATAAATTAAGTTTTTATTAATAATAAATATATATTTAAATGAATATAATAATATCACACATATCTAACTAATTGGTTATATGCATATTAAACTTAGAAGGGTAACATTATCTCTAACAATGGACAAGAAAAAAAAACATAGAAATTGTTGAACTTGTTTATCTACAAAAAAATATATATATACCTTGGGAAATTTGATGTGAAATTGTTGATTGCGAGCACTTTTGCTGGCTGTAAAAACCTTTGGAGGTTGTGAATTAACTTGGCTTGTCTTAAGGTGTTTTGTACTAAACATGGCATCAAATCTCACATTACAAAAAAAGAAACCTTTCCATAATTATACAGACTCTGGTTTGCTTTAACAATTATGAAAGTGCCAGTATTGAAGTTCCACAGTAGTTTTTTGCACATTGGGCATCTCTTCGAATATTTAGCAAAGATGGGTCTTGTTCATAAATAGAAAAAGGAATTCATTAAATGGTATTTTGCCTGATTGAGTTAATCTCACCTTTAATACACTGATTCCACACACTAACATTTCATGGCCACAAGTTAATTACGTGTTGCTCATAGGCAGGAAGAGTAAATTGGACATTTAATAGATTCTGATATTGAATTATTTTTTGTTTTAGTGAATGATATAACAGTAAATTTGAGAATTGATAGTACTGAATGATATAACAGTACTAAATTTGAGAATTGCCAAGGAAAGGAGTTATTGTCGAGCTTCTTTTTTACTCTCCGGTGAGAGGCTCAGTAGACTTTCGGCTACACAGGTGAGATTCGACATTACAAACTCTAAATTTCCATCTTACAGGAAATTTCGTGTCCTAAGCATGCTAGTCCCCTCTAGTGAAAGAAAGTGTTTTAACACAATTGAGAATACATTAATGTTAACACTGAACTTTCCTGGTTAAAATATCAAAGATAATAGCATGAGAGCTCTTGGCTTGTAAATTTCCCTTTGGGGGATCCAACATCATTTGATTTGCTGGCTCCTGCGTACACCTAACGCCAAACAACCTCTCAGTTTTTTAGGTAATTATCACTAGCTGTATTTGTTGTTCAAAACTAGGTTAGTGTTCATACAAGTTTAGCTTATAAACTGCAAAATATATATATATATATATATATATATATATATATTAGACAAACTTGCAATCAAAACTAAATATCAATTTTAAGTTGGATCATGAATTATTTTAAGATGGGTTTTCTATCGGTTAGGCACTTGAGTGTTTCATTGATATTACCAGACTGACACACACTAATCGTATTCATTTAATGGAGTGGATTTTCTCCAAGATCAAGTTGTGGACTTAATCTTCTCTTTATTTATGTTAGGTCTCTCCAACTGATCAAACCAATTCTCTTCTGAGAGATTGAAACACAATCCTATCATGCATTATAATCATATCTATAGAATTTATACTTAAATAAACCTAGTATTTGATTCTTACTTGTTGAAGCACTTAAAATAAAATGAAGCTAAAAAATTATTGTTGTCAAAGATCAATTGATCATCCTTAAAGCTTAATTGATCTTCTCTTGGTATAAAATATTTTTTTTTTTCAACATGCCTTTAATAATTCCAACAACATCACCTTATTTAGGTGAACTTTTAAACAAGGTTTAATAAACTCAAGGAAATATAGCCAAATTATCTCTCTATAAGGATCATATTTAAGCTCAATAGTATAAGGAAATAAAATAAGAAACGTTTATCTTAAAACTAAGTAATTTATGTTGAAACTAGAGGTAAGGAATGTCGAGTTTTCTGAAACAAATATACACAACAAAAATGATAAATTTAATTTTTTTTTGGTCAAAAGTTCTAAGGTTATGTTAGACATATCTAGAGTTGTTTAAAGTTTATACGAAGATTACCTAAAGATCAAATGTTCTATTCAAATTTGAAGGTTTGTTTCAAGGCTGAGTTGTAGCAAACCACAAGTCATCAAATGTCGGACCTCTAACAGTCATCTATATGAATCACTAGTGAGAATACATTAATGTTAGCACTGAACTTTCCTGGTTGAAATATGAAAGATAATAGCATGAGAGTTGTTGGCTTTAAAATTTCCATTTGGGGGAATATCCAACATCATTTGATCTGCGTACACTTAATGCCGAACAACCTCTTAGTTTTTTAGGTAATTATCACTAGCTGTATTTGTTGTTCAAAATTAGATTAGTGTTCATGCAAGTTTAGCTTATAAGCTGCTATATAATATATATATATATATATATATATTAAGACAAACTTGCAATCAAAAACTAAATATCATATAAAGGTTTCAAGTTGGCTCATGAACTATTTTGGGTTTTAGGGTGGGTTTTCTATCGATCAGGCATTTGGGTGTTTCATTGATATTACCAAACTGACACACACTCATCGTATTCATTTGATGGAGTGGATTCTCTTCAAGATCAAGTTGTGGACCTAATCTTCTCTTTATATATATTAGGTGTCTTCAACTAATCAAATCAATTCTCTTCTTTTGAGAGATTGAAACACAATCCTATCATGCATTATAATCATATCTATAGAATTTATATTTAAATAAAACTAGTATTTGATTCTTACTTGTTAAAGCACTTAAAATACAACTAAGCTAAAAAATTATTGTTGTCAAAGATCGATCGATGATTTATCCTTAAAGCTTGATTGATCTTCTCTTAGTACACAAAAAAAAAAAAGATTTCAATATGCCTTAAATAATTCCAACAACATCACCTTATTTAGGTGAACTTTTTAAATAAAGTTTAATAAACTCAAGGAAATATAGCTAAATTATCTCTCTATAAGGATCAAATTTAAGCTAGTATGAGGAAATAGAATAAGAAATAATTATCTTAAAACTAAGTAATTTATGTTGAAACTAGAGGGGAGGAATATTGGGTTTTCTGAAATAAATATACACAACGAAAATAATAAATTTAAATTTTTTAAAAAAGTTCTAAGGTTATGTTAGACATATTTAGAGTTGTTCAGGGTTTATACGAAGATTACCCGAAGATCAAGTATTCTTTTCAACTTTAAATAATTGTTTCAAGACTGAGTTGTTACAAATCACAAGTCATTAAAGTGTCGGACCTCTAATGATCATCCATATGAATCATTAGTAAGAAATCTTCAAACCATTTTAAAATAAAGAGATTATTATGCCTTTGAGTCCTTATTTTTTGTTTTTCAGTTGTTTAGTACTGTGTATTATTATACTGTCCAGAAAGTAAGAGTCATAACATTCTATTTATAGGAAAACATGAAAACCCTATAGATAGCAGAATATCAATTTATCCTCTGAATTATATCATGTATATTATTTGACGATAATTTTAGAAATTTATTCAATAAAGTCTTTACTTGATTTTTCTAGGTCTAGAATTATAATTCCCTGAATATATTATATTATAGTCTGCAATTTTTAAAACTTATTTACAATCAAGTCATACTTGATTAATCATCCTAATTTAATTTTGAGCAATGGTTCTTATTGTGTGTAACCCATTAGGTTCCCTAATACATTGATCTAAATATAAATCATAATTCTAAATAAAATAAGATTATATAAATTAAACAAATTAATTTTTTATCAATTCAATAGTTTATTAATTTATATTTGAAGATTAAATATAATGTATAGCAACCTATCATAATCCCCCAAATATTAAGAAAGTCTTAAGTAATTTAATTTAATATTTTAATGACCAGTTTCTTAGTGTAATTATTATATTCACATCAATAATGTTCCAACTTAGATATTATAGCATGAAGTGTCTATTTTATCAAATCATGTTTGTTTTCAACATCATAGTCATTGATTATTTAAATGAGATTTCAAATTATTTTCAAATCTCATTCCACCTTATACAAGAATTTAATGGTGTTCATACTACAATTAAAGTCATTTTAAATATTACAAACCTTTTTAAAATCCCCTCAAATACAAGTACATATTTTCTAAATTTAAGTCATGGAAGTTTGGTAAAAGTTGAATGATACATGACTTAAAATTGAAGTATGATGCATCACGAGGGAAAACTATACATGACGGTGCACCTGTTCTTGTTGGATTTATATGGTCTCTAATTAAGTGTTTTAAGATGGTTATTATCACTGTGAATTGATTAGTTATCTTTTTAGACCATGTTTTCTAAAAAAGATGAAGACTTACTAAAAAATCTATCACCTAATATATGTAACCAAACTTTCATGCAAAGGTAGAAAGAAAAAAGAAAAAGAAGAAATAGAAAAAATAAAAGTGAAAAGAAAAACAAGAATAAGATTTATAGTTTGTAGACTAAATTACCTTTCTAGGAATGTCACCAAAAACTTGACACAATCAAATAATTAATGTTTTTTTTCAAGTACATGAATGTTAAAGTAATAAATAATTCAATAAGACCGAGGTTGATCCACAAAAAGGTTAAGAATACAAAACCATTAATAATAAAAGAAACATAATTAAAGAGATCTAAAAGATGTGATATCATATAAAGATTAACAGAGATAAAATAATTGTCACAGTTAGAGGATCCACTAATGATATTTGAAAGTAGTATAGTCCAAACTATTTCTATTGCTCAACTGGAAAACACACACAAAGAAGATTCCAATCAAATGATTTATTATTAATGGTTCATTTTAAGTTATTAACATGATCATATTAATTATCTTTAATTACGTTATTTGAATAACCCCAACATTTGTAAATGTTGTCAAGTATTTGTGATGCTAACTTATGACAACAACAAATCAACATCTTTTCATAACACAAGTGTTAGATCCCTATGTGGTAGGCTATGAAAGAATCAAGTATTTGTTGTGACAAGAATTGCACATCACGAATTGAAACTCACCACTTAACAAGAAGGGTATTGAGATTGATTAAGATAACAATTATAACATATGCTAATAGAAAACTTTCTTGAATTTAAATATTAAAGTCCATGTTGAGTTTTTATTATACTTATTCTTACACCATTAATGTAATCTTTTTCCCTTGACAAAAATAAACTTAACTAAACATAATTAAAAATAAACACATAAATAAACAAGATAAGAACATAGCTATGATATAAATTAACTAAGTATAATAAAGAAAATTATAAGCATAAATAAGATATTATTGATAATATAGTATGAACTAAAACTTGAATATTAAAAAAATGAAAAGAAAAAAAAAAGAGCATGGATCTTGATCTGATGAATGTGTTGATGCTAATATGCTGAACTATACTTCAAGAAGATTGTTAAACTTTATGGCATTCACAAAACAATCACTTCATATCAAGATTTCAATCTCATAAGTCATTTTTAACATACACTTTGGAGGAATTTGAAACTTGTGTTCAATCCGATACTATTTCCATCCTCAACCTACCAAACACAATTTATCAATAGAAGTTTAGCAATTCTTTTAGAGAAATTAGCTCAACATGTCCTTATATTTCCAATCTAGTCTCCAATATGTTCCAACAAGTTTAATTTCTTCTCATCTATCTTTCTAGAACATATGTCCATACAAACCAATGAAACACCTACCTAATTTATTAAAAAATAAATAAAAAAAATTGAAATATGATGTCAAAATTCATTCTTTTTCATGGTTATTTTTTTTTTAAATTTGCATAGAAATATATACTAACTGTTACAACATCTATGACATGTTGGTAATAAACAAAGTTATTGCATTTATGCCGAAGACATCGCCAATGCTATTGGCTTCGCTCTGCTGGATGCGTCAGATCTCGTATAACAAGCAAGTTTTTTACCCTCAAATTCAAACTTGTGGGCACAAAATGCTATCATGCTCTATTGTTAATAACATTAAATGATATACTTGCATTAATCATCCATTTTGCTATAGCAATATCACGTTGTTCAACTACTACTTTTTTCTACCAGCAACTTTTGAGAGGCTTTTAAGCATCATGAGTTGTTCTCGATATGAAACATGTTTTTATTGTGGCATAGTATTTTTTATTTTTTTTTCTTCTATTTTATTCAATCAATTTATAACACACACACACAAATATATATATATATATATATATATATATATATATATATATTATCGTTTGATTGAATTATTTCAATAAATAAATTTAACAAACACAACCAAGTAAATACTCTATCTTGCAAAATTAAATATGTTAATCTACATTTGTCATTTATTTTTTTAAGTTTTATTTTAAGTTATTGTTTATAACTTTTTTTTTATTTATTAACACAATTCTCTATTTATTTGATTACACATACATCCATGAACTTTTTTATTTTCATTTGGAATTCTTTTAACTACAAAAAGCATAAAAAAACAACCGTGTATGCAAATTTTTTTGTAGAAAAAAATATATCCAACACACAACAAATCAAGAGCCAAATAACTATTATTTGTTGATACAACTTTAGTATTAGGAATATCCAGTTGCTTTTCCAGTTTGCTTAACTAAGAATGCAAGTACACAATTTCATAATTAAAGGACCAAACTGAATTTTGGTCTGTTTAAATGCACTAAAGACTTCGTATGAGCGTCTCATATTATAGCTCTACTAGTCTTTCGAAATGACGCATGAGGGCAGGCGAAGAGAAAAGAAAAGGCTAATAAAATAAGTGCCTTTCCCGTAGAAAACAGGAAGAAATGAATTTCTCAAAAGAATCGGTGCCGTCCTCCATTTCAGAAACAATCACACAAAAAATTCCAAAAGCAACAGATCCCAACTCAATGGGAATGTGATCCCCAATATCATTTGCGTAAGCATTTAATTAATTCCAAACAGAAGTTTTGATTTAATCCCTTAGTCCTAAGCATTCTAAGCTAAAAGACAACATAATTTGCCAGTTAACGATTAGACAACCACTATCCAATGTGGCATAAAAAATCTCAAAATTCCCTTCTTTTTTTTTCTTTTTTCCTTTTTTACAGGTCCCATGCATGAAATAACACTATTGAGATATCAAAATGTCAGGGAGGCTCCTGAAAAACTAGGGTCCAAAAGATTTAGCATTTTACCTCACTGTACAAGTCTGTCGATCAATCCATCGTCAAACGGAAAATGCCTTCGGGGGTCTCTTTCTCTGACATTGCCGTTTGACTAGGGTCCTCTTTTGTTGACTCTTTCTCAGGAGATATTGACTTTGGACTAGGCTCACATTTTGGTGACTCTACCTCACCTGAAATCGAGGCTGAACAGCACTGCGAAGCTTTATCCAGCTCTGTTGGGCCAGCACCATTATTTCTCTCTGGGATTTCAGGTTCTCCATTTCCTGATGCAGAAACTTCCTGGGAATCCAAACGAGCTAGTTTTTTAACAGGCTGGACATCAGCATGTACAAGACACTTGGGAGCAGATGAATTTTCTCCAACGCTAGAAGTGCTAGACATCAGCCACTCAAACTTCAAATTCTTGCCTTGCCAACATTTACCATTAAGGAATGCTCTCTCAGCAGGTCGGCGAGTTGCGAAAGTCACCCGAGCTGAACAACTTTTTACTGTATCTGATCCATCACCATCATAATCACCAGGCTCATCTTCTAGTTCCACGGAAGAAAGATAACCATATGATGAGAAGTGTTCCTTCAAAGCAGCAACCTGCAAGGCAAGAATACATCAGTTTACCCTGTTATTCCCACATGGAACCTTAAGCATTTTATCATGACATGATTGAGAAGGAACACGAGACAAACAACAAGAAAAGAAATGCATCCACTACTATTACACTCGTATACATGGGCTGGTGGCAACATACACACAAAGGATATATATATAAAGAGGGAGGGAGGGAGAGAGAGACATTTGCCAAACCAGCTGGTAAAGGTGAAATGATTTTAAACGCTGTGGGTCGGTTGTCCAACTTGTATTTATTCATCAAAAAAGGAGGCCCAGCAGGTACTAATGGATGAATTGATTGCTTTGAGCCAGCAGACTCCTGCAGAGCCATCACTGTACTTGTTTTGGTACTAGAAGACACAATATTCTCCATTCTTTTGTTCTTATCCACTATCCCAGCATGTGGTGATGCAACACCGGCACCTGGATCAGCAGACCTCGTAGTAGTAGCTTTGGCAACATCAGATGCTATTCCAGTTTTTTGTCTCTTAAAAGCAGGCTCCGTTGCTACCTCACCCTTGACTCCTGTAGCCTGCAAAGCGCAAAATTTGAGAGCAAGAGATAGAAGCGTACAGTCAGCTTCATATGTTATATTGGTTGTGTGTATGCATGTGCGCTGAAAAGATAACTACACCTATCATGAATCTGTTTACTTGTGAAAAAGGCATGCATTCTCTACATAATTATTTCTCTCGCTGCTCCCAGCATTGTTCCATAAATAAAAACTGATGTAAACCAGGACTGCCTCACAGGCTCGAGATTAATATACAGACTCTATACAATCTAAGATGCATGTAAGTGTCATCCATGCTTCACTCTATATTCAGGATTCAAAAGGTGAGTTTCAGTGCCACCACGTACACAAGCATTATAGAATTTTGGCTCCAAAAGTAGTAGCCTAATTTTGACTCTATATGATCATATATGCTTGGTAAACAATATTCAGAAGTAATGTTGACATTACTTGTTTCTCGAGTTTATGCAACTGACGCCGAAAGTCATTTCGCTTCTGATCCAGAAGCTCCTGTTTCTTGCGAAGTTCCTCCTTCAATTGTTCTAAACTCTCTAGCTTCTTCTGCATAGGAGGAGAAACCTCTGGACCATTTGTGATGTCGACCTTAGGGTGGTCAGTGGTTGGCATAGAAGTATCAGAGGTAGGGACTACAGTAGTCTTCGAAATAGCCAACTGAAGATTATCCTTTCCACTGTTACCAATAGACAGATGGGGTAGAGCTGAAGTAGCAGGAACACCCCGGGAAGTAGCATCATCAGGTATGCTATCACGATTAGCCCACCACAGTCTAATAAAACGATTGCCCATTACAGCATCAGGTGCCCTTAGAGCAGCTTCAGCCTCTTCCCTTTTAGAAAACTGAATAAATGCTCGCTCACTGTTCAATGGAATATAAATGTCAATAACCTCTCCAAATTTTTGAAAATGATAAAGTAGAGCGTCTCTTTTGTTGCTTTTATGTGGAATGCCATTCACAAATAGTGTTCGCAGTGCCTTTTGAGATGGTTTCCGCATGTGACGCATGGTATCGCTATGTATCTTAGCAGGTGAATCCATGGTTTTTGAGCCACAATCATCAAAATTAGTGCGCTTTCCTTGACGGGAAGTACCATGAACATTGTCTAATGCACCCTGATCTTCCTTGGATTCACTCTCCATATAACTTGACATACTTACTGTGGAATCGATTTTCTCTTTCACATCTAATCTATTGTTCAAAGCCCCAATTCTACCCCAAACAGAAGAATTCATGCCTTGAAAACCCACAGCAATCCCAGTGCTTCTAATTGGGCATTCATTATCAGCACCATCACGTAACCTGGCATGATTGTGATCAGAAGGATCCACACTTATCATGGATTCAGTGTCGTCAAATTTAGGTGAATGTGGTGCTAAGAGTGTACTAGAAGTTTCGGGACCATTGTCATTCCACAGGGGCTGATCTGGGTCATACAAGTCTCCTCCACTCACACTAGCAGAACCAGTATACGCACTGTTCAGACCCAAGCCATCATCAACTATTCCAGGCTTGTTACTTTTTCCATGCATTCCTTTGCTATTCATCAATGTGGCTGGAGGGGCACCAACTGTTGGCACAGCCCCCATTCCAGAAGTTGTTCCAGGTAGTTGGGCACGTGGAAGTGAAACAGGGAGATTAAACTGTGAAAGGCTCTGCAAGTGGTGAAAGAATAAATTACTTGTGGCAAATTAAAAATAACCCCAATAATCATGACAATAAAAACACAATTGCATCAAATAGTATCAGTAAATGCAATATCAAATCCCAGTCGTGATCCCAATATGTAATTCTGCCAGGAAGTTCTGAGCTTTTTCTTATTTTGAGTCTCTTCCCTTGAATTTGTGTAAACAATCTATAATGGAATAATTAGGTAATAAAAAAACACTAAAATATGATTCCTCTTCCTACCATTTCACTGAATGCTTTGATCATCTAGCATAGGTAAAAACAAAAAAGTCAAATACAATTACTGGCTGACCATGAAGTGCAAAGAAATTAATGCCAACTCCATTGTTTCAGCACACTTGAAGGCTACAACAAAATTGATTCATGTGCAAGAGGATCTTGGTGGCCTAAAAGTGTAGCTCTGCTCCCACATCTAAGGCTTCTCTAAGTTAGACAGCTAAAAATAACTAGACAAGCTATAAATAATTGGTAGATGTCACACACAGAAATGAATGATAAATTTGTCATAAGGCAAGACACATGAATGTGTTAAATGAACTTAAAAAAGTCATTGATGGGCAAAACAAATTGAAACAAAAACACACACAACACATTAATTAATAAAACAATCTGAATCAGGTATTCAGAAGAGTCATACATTCAGGTTTTCCAGCAACCAAACATCTAGCGAATGTTAGAAACGAAATAGTCCAGGTTAAAAATAAAATAAAAATAAAAAAAGCATGACTTATTCTATGGTTTCATCCATAATAATAGATGTCAAGTCACATTAAACTCTGCAATCAGCATTTCTTAGATCTTGGAAATCAAGGTCAGAGATATTTCAACAGTTGCAAACACAAATGAGAGGCAGTTAATCAAAATACACAAAATGATGGCAACATACAACCAGAACCATTTAGTGCATGGATTCGTCTCTTCCTGCCTTGGATGCTAAGTCAGATAAGAAATGGATATCCATGATCAGTAACATAATATACATATTCAAAAGACATACTTGTACATCTTCAACGACGATGCGATTGACACCATGCTCCAATGGACACATGTCCCCTCTTAAACAAAATCCGCGCTCCTCAAAATCCCTACACCTCTGGTGAGGAATGCCCATGTTCAATGAAGAATTTACTGCTGGTCTGAGCGTTCCTTGCAACCCAATGGGATGGAGTGCATCCAGGCCACCATTTGACATTCTTGGCATTAAACCAAAAGCATTCCAGGATGCACTCTGCACATTTGAAACATTTGCCAACCCCCTCCCGGCAAAGAGGTTTGGCCCCAGGTGAGCCATTTGAGAAGCAATGCCAACAGAGCTGAACCTAGAATCGCGTTGGCTCCAAGAACCAGACTCCCTTCCTCTTCCCCTGCTAGGACCAGGATCTCCAGAAAATGTTTGGTTTAACCGGATTCTTTGATTCAAATCCACAGGCATTCGGGGTAATGACATTAGGTCAGGTCGTATTCTTTCAAACTTTGTGGCAAAGTCCTTCTCAAGAGAAACAGAGTTATAATTTTTCCAGGTTTCACGAGCTTGAGATTCATTTTCCCGGAAAGGATGCCCATTTTCAAAGTGTTTGTTATGCTTCCTGTATGGCCTTGTAGAAACTGGTTCCAGAGAATCTCTCTCCAAAGATTGAGAACGAGTCTCTCGTCTACGATGCTTATGGTTGCGATCATCATCTTCCTCATCACTGACTTCCTTCTCCTCGGGATCACTAATGCAATCAGCAGGAGAAAGACCACCTGTCTTAAGTGGCGAAACTTTCAGCTCCATTTACAATACTTATGAAAAGTAGATGGTTGTTTTGTGGCATCAAATTCCCAAACTCTCTCTAGATGTAGCAATCAAAACAGTTTGATTGCTGGGATTTCTTCAACAACTGAATGGCAACCTGGAATCAGGAAAGAGGTAAGCAACAACAAGAATGAAAAAGAAACACAGATGAACCCTTCCATAGAAAGAAACAAAGATTAGCAGTTGTAATTCTCATTTACATCAATGTGTTTGTGTGAGTTAAGCAGTAACTTGTATTCATAAGGCTCCTATCCAATAAGTTGTTTGACAGGAATCAAATTAGTCAACAGTATCTTTTTCAACAAATCTTATTGTGCGGGGAAAAACAAGGTTACTAAAGTCTGGGTTCCAGAGGTTCAGAAGCTACTTCCAACATAAATTTCACTATTTCTAATTGATTTTTTTCTGCTAAGGGTCTATGGAAGCTGGGGTTTCATTTCATAAAGGGGTTAAGCTCCTTCAGTCATAATATGCCAAAATCTCCTGGCATAGGAAGTCTTGAATAATTAGTGAGACTACCACCATGAAAAATTTCAGTGCATAGCAACATAAAATAACTTGATGAGTCAAACCATTTCCCTTCTAATATAATCTATCACTTCTATTCTCCTCGACTAATTTAGGAATTTCAAAGCTACTAAGCAGAGCAAAATGCAGTTGGGTAAGCCTCATTGTCACACTCAACATGAAGCTCACCTATAGGAAATTAGGTGCGCTAGTAGCCAATTTGATTGAACAAGGAAATCTTTACCTTAGTTTTCCTTATCAGAACAACAAGAAGTATGACCACAAATGATATGATAAAGAAAAATCCATGAAGTCTGTGATTACCGTCAGTAAAAAGATTAAAAATATCACCCATCAAAAAAGTCAAGAAAGAAAACAGACAGAAGTTTTCTATCACATCGACACCTTAGAATACCATGCTTTCACATATGTAAAACAATTGTCAATACATATCTTCACAAAATTGAAGGTGAACCGGCACAAAACTCAAACAAAAAATAACTCTTCTTTAATAAGTGATCATCCAGCCTTAAATGTTAGCCTTCAGCTTCAAGTAAACAGTTGAGCTTAAATGGGTGTGACACCACCAGCAGCACACATAAAGATTGAATAGAGGCATCAGCGATTATTTTAGGATTATGTCTCTTATAAGACATGCAACAGATTCCCATAATCTGACAGCTTATGCTAAGAGTTAAAATTTCACTGCTACCAGTGATTTAGGTACAGATCTACATTAAGATCAACAGTTAATGCAACTAAAGCAAGAAGTCCTATATGGGATTAACTACACAGCTTCTACTTTCCAATGTTCTAGCATAGGCCAAATTAATTTTCCCTACATGCAAGCCTTTTACTACATTTTATCTTATAGTGCGAAGTAATTGGTACCTCAAGTTGCACTAGTGAGATGAAGAAGAAAACTAAGCAAAATCAAAAGGTAGCATTTAGTGAAAGCAGAAAGAAAGAAAAAACAGTTAGGCCCTTGGAGCCTCCTGTGCTAGAATGCAACAATAAAATTGGCATCACAAAACAGGCCAATCTTCAAAATGGATACCTGTTTCAAACATCATAATGCATGAATGAGCTTTTCCCTATAACCTATATATTTCACCCCAAGAAACTAATCATATAACATATAAACGCATCAATAGCTTAACAATCCTAAATGCCAAACTTGGGAAAAGAAGCAGCATTGCAAATTCTGTTGCCATGGAGCCCAGAAAATGCAGTACAAATTACCAAATAACTTGGATTAGAACCATAAAAAGACACTGGATGGCTAACAAATTTCCATTTGATTTACATAATATCCACAAACAGGTTGCTTCACAAAATAACCTAATGAAGAACTGTTCAACCCAAAGCTTTGCTAGGTTGCACAGAAGTGACTTTAAAAAATCTAACATTTCCAGGAAACAAGATTGAAATACAACTCATTTTAATTTTATACCACTCTCATTAACCCCAAAACTCCATCTCTTTTTTTTCTAGAATCCATCTCATTTGTGCTTCTATTTGAACAATTGATATATATGGATGTGTGTGTGTGTGTTCATAGATAGATGAAAAAAAGGCTTTTTTAAAAGTGTCTATAGGTTTTTTAAAAGTTCCCTAAGGGCACACGATAACATTGTAGTTAGAACCCCTTCATTCTTGTTGTGTGGACCATTACACATGCATTAGAAGAATCTTTTATTAACAGTGTACTTCTCCAGACATCCAAACAACTGACCCTCAAGCTTTTGCCAATGAACATGATGAAGAGTACAGAAAAAACTATTATATTCAAATGCCTAATAACGAAGTGCTGAAATACTAATACAAGCCAAGAAAAAAGCCTATAAAACAGTTTTTATTGTGTAGCTAATGTTAAAAACAGACAGTTATTATGTTTGATCAGACAGGATCATCAGATACTCCTTCTCATAGATCAAACTACTGAACTACTACGAATCGACACCAAAACATGGTTGTGAATATACTAAAAAGAGCTATTTAAGCCAGACATAAACACGCAAAAGCTCTTCATAGTACACGCCAGATTAATTCACACCAGAAGCATAAAAACTGCACAGCACTTCTAAATACTACATGGTGAGGTTAAAACATGGTCTCTAATTACTGAAATAAATTAAATTCATAGACTAACATCAAGCTAAACATACTCAAAAACACTACATTTATTAAAAAAAAGGGAAACATTATCCAGGACAAAAAAAGAGTGATGCCTCAATAAAAGAAATTGAAAATTTTCTTAAAAATAAATAACGTAATCCACCCAAAAAAAAAACGTATGCACTCATAACATTAAAAAAAAATTCTGAAGAACTATATTAATTTTCACAATTATGAAATAGAGATAGCATGCAGTCACAATAAACCAACAGCAATTAGAAATAAATAAATATTCAAATCAAATCAAATCAAATAAAAGGCGTTAAGAATATTGTCTTACAGAATCTTCTAGAAGAAATTGAGCGAAGAAACGAAAACCGTTTCAGAGATTAGAAACCACCGCTTCCATCTTGTCGTGTTATAGAGGGAAAGAAGGTCATAACGCGGCCATGGAAGGGCATTTCGGAAAGAGGGGGAAGTTGGAGTGCGGAGGGGCAGGATCGTAATTGAGTGATGACAAAAGAGCAGAAGTGAGTTTTTTTTGTTGGTTGAAGCTGTGTGTGAGAGAGAGAGAGAGAATCGAACAAGAGAAAGAAAATCAAACAAGATTTTTTGTTTTTTTTTCCTAAGAGAGAGATGATGGTATTTATATTATGTACCTAAAAGGAATTTAGAAAATGATGCGAGGACGAAACAAGAAGGTGGAATTATGTTTTGGTCCCATCAAATTTGAAAAAATTACGTACTTTCTCATGATGGTTTGTAATTTGTGAATTGGCCCCTACACTTCTTGTATTCTTTTTCTTTTTTCATGTTCCATTTTTTTAATTATCAGCTGTGTTACAGGGATGATGGTATACTTGAAATCATTACAATGAATACTCACCCAAACGCAATTCAAATTAGTTGGATATTCTATGAATAGTTATTGTTCTAAAAAAATAAAATTGTGATTTGGATGGATAATGGATATTACTCATGCAAATTTATTTATATTTATATAGTTTTTTTTTGTTGAGGTAACCAATTACCTAAACCTTTCATAATCTTTTTTTTTTTCACCAACAAAAAAAAAACACAAACATCTTTCTTCATGAAGATGCTACCCTCTCCTCTTGATTTGTTGTTTTCTCTTCTCTTAGCTTGTTATGTTTTCTTTTACTATTTCACAGAGGATTATACTTTTATCGTTTGAATGTTGATATGTATTCATTTGATAAGTAATCTTATGTTTGATCATTGTCAACCTATTAATCCATTGTTAATTATTTGATCAATATACTACTTATTCTAGTTTTTTTTTTCCTTTCAATGAGGAAAAACTATAATTAGGAACTTAATTCTAAATTGAGACATATAATAGAAAAAAAAAATGTAGAGTCAAAGAAAAGCATAAAAGAAAAGGGAAAAAAAAACAAAGAACTTGTAAATAAAAGAAAGATTAGCAAAAGAAAGTAATAAATAGCTAAAAACTATGAATGAATTGAAAAATAAATTATATATATAGGGATGGGCCATCATTTCAAGTTGGTTGATGGCATATTTATATTGTTACAGAAATCAAATTCTATGTAAACATCAAATCTTAATCATGTAGAAATTATCTATAATTGATAAGGATTGTACAATCTTATTCCTAGTGCAATTTGTACTCTATTATTTGCATTAGTCCTATGTGTTTGTATCAATAAGTAATATCCATAAGTTATCTTGCTAGAGTTTTTTTTTTCTATAAGTTATCTTGCTAAACTTACTTCTCAATTCAAACATAAAAATAACATCCTCTACACAATAAAAACATTATCTTATTACCCATGTTTGAACTACATAGATTATGTCCTTAATATACATTGGTCTATCATCATGAATGCTCTAGAAAACATGATTGAATAATGTCTTAGTCCATGCTTAGAACAAATCCATAAAAAGAAGATAATATGTTCACCTTAGATGTACAGGAGAGAGAGTGAGAGAGAGAGAGAGAGAGACTTCCATTCTATGATAATCATGTGAGCATCAACATATAAAAGAAGTTCATCCCAACATTGCTTATAGTTCTCATTGTAGATTACATTAAGTGGTTGGATAAAACATAATAAAATTTTAGTGAAGAATGGAAAGTCTAAAGGATATTTAATGCCAATCCAACTATCTAGGATTATCATCAAACCTATTATAGAACTACTAGCAACCTTATCTCTCATTTAGTAAAAGTCAAATAACATTTTCATATTCAAGTACAGGAAGTAAACTATCAACCTATATGATTTGGCTATAATATGAGGCTTATACCTAGAAGGTGAGAAGTTTTATGCCTTTACATAAATGGTCACAAGTCAATTTGAAGACCTATAGGTAGGTATTTTTAAATATAGTATTTTATTAAAGATGGAGAAGAAAGAAATAAATTTTCCCTCCTAGATAGAAAATGAGCCTTTTCTGCTTTACTTGGTATGTAGATATTTAATTTATTATAGATCTAAGTGACCAATCAAGACTAATTTAAAGATAGTAATGGCCTTTATTAAAGGTAAGACTATTACCCTATGAATATTTATACCAAGCCACATATACAATGCATTAGGAGAATGCCAATTGAGAAGTGAGCAACACTATTTCATAACGAAAGAAAACATATATGGAGTTTTATGATGTGTTCTTGCATAGAAAAGTGTCAATCTTCATGAATATAGTACTAAGTAATCAACCTTGGATATAGAGAAGAGTTTGATGAGGACCTATTTCCACAACTTTCCTTTCAAAAGATACTTAAAGACTTTTCTAGCCATAGAAAAGAGAAGAAGTCTAATGTGAACCTTGTGAATATAAAGATCCAAAAACTCATAGTGAAATCAACCCTTCCCAAAAAAGTTAAATTCAAGCTTGTGATTGAGTTTGACATAACAATAATCTATATTGAGGCACTATAACTATAGAACCTGAACCCTCACTCATCGCCAATGAAGAGACATGAATGAGTAGTATAGAAGACACTACAAAGCTTAGTTAATTCTTCAATAAGACATAGTAGTTCCATGAGAAACCAAGAGTAAAAACAAACTCTTATACACAAGTTTTATTATTGAACAACCAATCAATCTGTTATTAATTTTTTTTAAAACCTAAATACAAACTAAATATCCATATTTATACTAGTTAGAACATCTTAAAAGATATTAAAAAATAATAATAAAAAAAGGTCTAAATAAAATAGAAAAAAGAATTTTAGATCAACTAGAAAACTAATACAATTCTCGCATTGTAGCTTTTGAACCTTATCTCTAGACCTTTCCAATGTTTAATTACCCTAAACATTTAACCAAATATTCAACAAGGCCTTTGAAATCTTCTGATAAAGTTTTGGCATGATCCAATGATTGGATTAAAAGTTATACTGGTTAGCATAAAACTATGCATTAGAGAAAATAAACCCCTAACCATCTATAGTCCTTAAATGATAAGGAAAGGCCATGGTTTGACTATTATATTGATTTCAATCGATGACATATGCTAAATTGGGCCAAACTACTAGTAGAGGTGATCATTTTTTATTCGGTTTGGTTTTAAACTAACCAAACAAAAAATTATATTTTAAAAAAATTTTAAACCAAACTAAACTAACTAATCGGTTCAAACCCACCATTTTGGTTCGATTTGGTTCAGTTTTTTTCTTTCAAAATTGATTGCACTTGTTTCCATTTAATTGGGCCTTTTTTTTACTAGGCTTGGGCTTTTCTTAACATGTTTTGGGTTCAAGTCAACCACTTTGTAATTATTGTTACTGTTGCTTCATTTGTCATTCACTCACTTGAAGAAGCTGAAGCAAACTATAAAAAAAAGTTGATGGAGGATTTTGGTAAGTTAAAGGCAAAATTCAAGATTATAAACAAGTTTATGTTGTTGGTTTTGTTAGAAAAACAAGACATTTTTTCTAGCAGGGAAGTGATAGTTGCAAGTAATTGTCAATAGTCAAATAAGAATTTCAAATAATAGTTTACTACCAAACTATAACAAATGAATAATTTCCAAGTGAAACTTTAGCTAGAAAACTAGTAAAAGAGGACAAAGGGCAACAAGAAAATGCTTTCCCTACTCAAAAACCAAGTTGTTCCTCCTTTGTGAATCTAATGAACCAACAACCTTAAGACACACAAAGCTGATGAGAAAATCAACATTAAGCCAAGTTGTGGAAACCAAATAAGATTTTTTTGAGAAAGTACTCTTCTATCTATTTACAAACAATTCAAAAAACCTATTTAAAAAAAAATTAAAACCCATATCGATTTTCTCAGTAAATACATGCAAGTAAGTGATGAAAAAGTACTTAGGTTTTCCCATCTCTAACCACACAAAACTAAGAAATCAGAGATATATAGAAGAGGGAGGAGAAAAGGGAGGGGATGGTTGGCTGCGGGAGAAAAGGAAATAAGGGTAATAGGGTTTCAGTAAAAACAAAATAAGCCTTTTATACCTAGGATTGAATTAGGGTTAAAACTTGAAACTAAATTGGTCTAGTTCTGTTTGGTTTAATCAATTTCAGACTTTTGAAACCGAAACTGAACCAAATCGGATTTTTTTTTTGTTTTCTAATCAATTAATTCAGTTTTTTTTTTCTTGTTTTGGTTTTCTTAGTTAATTTCTTTTGGTTTTCTCGATTTTTTTGTTTTTTTATCACACCTAACTACTAGTATGCACAATATATTTTTTAATAACGAATGTTAACCTTAAGTTATGCCTAACCAATAAAAGTCATGGTTCATGATTAACCATCTCATCTTAATTCTAAATTGATAGGCTTTATAATATTATTCATGAATCTTAATCATGACTAATAATGTTTATTTTGATCCCAAGAATCTAAGTAAAATTCTAGTCTTATGTTTTCTATATTGTATATTTGTTAAGAGAATATAGTTGGTCGCTTTTAGTTTGATACTCTTAAAACTTTTTATGAAGGGTCTTGTAAATAGGCTTTGATTTCTTCTCTCCAATCCTTTTATAGATTAAAAAATAAAAAAACTTGATTACCCTCTGCATGTACTTTGTAGAAAATTTCATCAACAATTTTGTCTTCAT
This sequence comes from Populus alba, assembly GCF_005239225.2. NCBI lineage: Eukaryota > Viridiplantae > Streptophyta > Magnoliopsida > Malpighiales > Salicaceae > Populus > Populus alba. Next base: position 39,214,043 of record NC_133284.1, on the reverse strand, counting down.
TATTTTATATGTTTTCAACTATAAAGTTTGTATTATTTTTCTCATCATTACATCTCTATTGTATATAAGCAATAGTTTATCGAACGATAATCTTTATAAATTCTAATGAGAGGGATCTTGATTTATTATAACTTATAAGTGAATAAGTTTTTTAAAAAGATAATGAGCCAATTATACCCTATATTATGAATATAATTACACTTTGCACCTTAGGTTTAGAAAATTATGACTACTCTTTAAGACCAAGAAAGTTTGTTTTTGCTTTCAAAAATCAAAAAATATCTTTTACAAAGAATATAAATGGACTTCTTTTATTTTTTTTTTCCATCTCTCTTTATAAAAATAAAGGTAGTTCTCAACTCTTTAAACTTCTATCTTAAAAATATGGATATTGGTTTTACAAATTCATATGAACAAATCATAAGGATAATGATTAGATAATTGATTGTCATTTTATATTTTGATCCATGTTGAGCCAAGTCATTTGCTTTTATATTATTTTCTCTTACTAAAGAAAGATAAAATTAGAAAGCCTATCCGTGAGGTTTTTTACCACAAATAGTATGAAGTTAAAGTGAGATGCTTATATTTATATTCACCAGCTAATTGATTTATAGTGAGTAATGAATCTTTTGTCGCTCTAGTTGTTTATGTCTTATATCTAGTATTTTTAGGCCTATAATTAGGGTCTTATATTCATATTGATTATTGATATTATTATTATTGGAAAAATCAAGCCAAAATGATAAGGTCACTTTATGATTTACTGGAGAAATTATTACCTTCGTTATACTAGTTTTATTCTTGGTTTTTGAATTGCCAATGGAATATGTGCAACAACAATTTTCAAATCTTGTTCCAATTCATGGTCAATATCAAGGGGTGAACAACTAAGAAATCAACTAAGGCAATTAACTACTCTTTGTGACATATAATGCAAATCAAATTCAAATAATATTCATTTATCAATATGACTTCTTAAGAATAGTTTAGATAAAATGAAAATTTGTTTATATATAAAAAATTCCTCCATATGTTGATTGATTAAGAATAGTAATTATTTATTATCAATTTTTTAGTAGTATAAAAGAAAGGGTAAAATCAGCTATCAACTAGGATAATATAATTCACATTAAGTAATTAATTGATCAAGTCTTATATAAAGAATGAGTCTTTAGCATAGTAACTTATAGATATTACACTTTTAGATGCTTATATATGATTAAAATAATACAATTTGTGCTAGAATTAAGGTTGTGCAGTCTTTATATGTTATAGAGAGTTTGTATAAGATTGAGATTTTATGTTTACATAAAATTCTATCTCTTTAATAATATAAATAGGCCTTTCAACTACTTAAAATTATGGCCATCCCCATATACATAATTTATTTAGCAATTTATTCATATTTGTTTTTGTTATTTATTACTTTTCTTTTGCTTATCCTAGCTTATTTCTCTTATTTAAAAGCTTTATATGATTACTTGTTTTTCTTTAACATTTTTTTAGGTTTTTAGTTTTCACATTACCTTTATTTTCTTCTTAACTTATTAAATTCAAGTTAAGAACTGTATATTTCATTTGATTAATAAGGATTTTATCTACCTTCGTTTAAGATTAGGTTTCTAATTATAATTTTTCCTCATTGGAAGGGAAAAAAAAAAGAACATGTATCATATTTATTAAGGAATCAATAATTAATCAATAGTTTGATGATGATCAATCATCAAATTATCTATTAGATCAATAGATTAACACATCCTGTGAAACTAGTTTGTTAACACCACTAACAAATTAGTAATCATGATAAAAAGAACAATTGTCAAGAATGTTGTTATAATGACTAATGACTAGTCAATTCACATGACTAATAAAATTCATTCTTTTATGCATAAAAAATCTGATAATCATCCACCAATACACATTCAAATAGAACAATATATAATAGATGTGTGACATGATGACTTTTTCTTATTTAATTACCTATAATAGCTAAAGACTATGTTTAGACAAAATCCTAATATTCCCATACAGTCTCTCATACTCCTACCTTGTATAATGTCATTACCTATATTGACTTATAACGTATATATTTATGCTTTACGTCTTCAACACAATCCTATGCTTATTTTGTTTAGGGATCTTGTAGCGTGATTAGGTTATAACAACCAACTTTTACAAACTCCAGTTAACTAGTAATGGATTTTCTTAAAGGAACATATTTTCACTATAATCTAAACTTATCTAATGTCTATTTGAGAGCTACTTAATTAGAGATGGAAAATAAAGCCAATAGAACTTACCATAATAATATTATGATAATAAAAAAGACCATGTAAGCCATGACATATCAATTCATTCAAATCCAGAATGAGCTTAAATAAAGTAGATCAGGCACTCCTTTATCTAGGCACCTAAAAGCAAGTATCATGATATTCTACATTAACAAGCACTCTAATAAAAATGTTTGGAACTTCTCAACCTTATACTAGATAACATATGCTCATTTACTAGACACCACAACAAGCTTATCTAATTTAGACATGACTTATCCCATAAATGTATAAGTAATCTTAGGAATTACATGGTATAATAGCCCTATCTATAATAATAACAACTTGTGACTTCGTAATTTAATTTCTCATAGGTTGTTTTTCAATAAAGTAATCTCAATCCTTCTATACTTTAGGCACCTGTTGTTGATTAACAACTAAATAGAATGATTGATAGGGCTGAATTAGCCCAGCACTTTTGGGAGATGGGTTTAAAAGTTAGATGTACAATCAAGCCTATATATAATCATCCATATTCTGAATGAATTGATAAGTTGCATCCAATTCCTAAAGGAATAAAGATAAATTATTTTAAATAGTTTCTTAGAAAGGATAACAAATTAATAATGGAAGACATCAACAAATTTATTTATCAATATGGTGATGATGTTATTAATCCCTTGAAACTTAAGTAATTCATCAATGACCAAACACAACATTTTACAAATACTCTCTATTGTCACCCATGTTCATCAACAATTGAAAGAAGATAAAGGCCTATTTTATAAGTAATTCTATAGAATAAAACTAGAAGTAACACTATCAAACTTGGCCAGGGTAGTGTAGGATCTAAAAGAGTATATAAAGAGTTATGCCCTTTATTTATGATGCAATAAAATATATAAAAAATGGCTTTTAGGAATCAAGTACTTAGATATCTACACCTTTATGAATGATGTTGCTCGATATAAAAAGATGATGGCTAAGTGTGCAAAACAAAAAAAATACCACTAAGGAAATATACCTAGTTAGCTACTTGAACGAGGTTATGGTCGCCCATTCAATGACTAATTTTGATTTTGATTAGGAGTTTGGAGAAGTCCAACAATAAGTTATATTAGTCACAAAACTCAAAGTACTGAATTAAGAAAAATGTTACTTTATGGTAACAAACGGCATTGTACTTGGTCATATTATTTCATCGAAAGGAATTGGGGTTGACAAATCTAAAATCAAGTTAATTGTTAACTTGCCAACACCAAAATCTATTAAAGATGTTAGATCATTTTTAGAACATGCTGGTTTTTACAGAAGGTTCATCAAAGATTTTAGTGTAATATATAAACCTTTATGTAACCTTCTAACAAAGTAAAATGTTTTTGAATGGACTGAACAATGTGAAAAAACCTTTGTTAAACTTAAAAGCTTGCTTACTTCTACTCCTGTCATCCAACCTCCAGATTGGTCCCTACCTTTTGAAAAAATATGTGACGCTAGTGATTATGCTGTGAGTGTTGTTTTGGGACAAAGAAAAGATAAGAAATCTTATGTGATTTACTATGCAAGTAAATCTTTAAATAGTGCTCAAATGAATTACACTACCATTGAAAAAGAATTACTTGTAGTAATATTTGCATGTGACAAGTTCATATCTTATCTTGTTGGCTCACCTGTTGTCATTTTTAGTGATCATGCAGCATTGAAATATCTTCTCTCTAAGAGATTTTAAGGCTAGATTGGTGCGATGAATTTTGTTACTTCAAGAATTTGATATCACAATCAAAGACAAGAAAGGCACCAAAAATGTTGTCGCAGATCATTTTTCAAGATTAACAACCAATTCGAGATCTAACATCACACCAATCGATGACTACTTTCCTGATAAATCTTTATTTTTTTGTCTTTACAATGCCTTGGTTTGCTAATATTGTTAATTTTCTTATTTCAGGACAATTGCCAGCCTATTGGAGTACCCAAGACAAAAAAAAGTTCTTGAACGAAGTGAAGAACTTTTATTGGGATGACCCTTATTTATTCAAATATTATCCTGATCAAATATTTTGAAGATGCATTCCTGATAATGAGGTAAATAGTGTCATTAAATTTTGTCATTCTAAGGCATGTAAGGGTCATTTCTCATCAAGAAAGACAACTACAAAAATCTTATAAAGTGGATTTTACTAGCCCACCATGTTCAAGGACTCACATGCATTCTACAAGACTTGTGAAAATTATCAAAAGTTGGGATCTATTTCAAAACATCACATGATGCCTTTAAATCTTATTCTTGTCATTGAAATTTTTGACTGTTGGGGTATAGATTTCATGGGTCCATTTCCTCCATCATTTGGTTTCTTGTATATATTAGTTGTAGTAGATTATGTTTCAAAATGGATAGAGACAATTCCAAGTCGAAACAATGATCACAAAATAGTGATAAAGTTTTTTTAAAAAAAATATTTTGAGTCGATTTGGAATCCCTCGAGCCATGATAAGTGATGGTGGAACATATTTCTGCAACAAGCCAGTTGAGTCTTTAATGAAGAAATATGAAATCACACGCAAAGTTGTCACCCTTTATCACCCTCAAACGAGTGGACATGTAGAACTTGCTAATAGGAAGATCAAACAGATCTTGGAGAAAACAGTAAACCCTAATCGGAAAGACTGGTCTTTAAGACTTAATGATGCACTTTGGGCTTATCGAACTGCTTATAAAATATCATTAGGTATGTCACCTTATAGACTAGTCTATGAAAAACCTTGTCACTTGCATGTCGAACTTGAGCATAAAGCTTATTGGGCTAATAAAGCTTTCAATTCAAACCATGATGATGCTAGTCAGTTGTGAAAATTACAAATAAATTAGCTTGAGGAAATAAAAAATAATGTATATAAAAATTCAAGAATTCATAAAGCAAGAATCAAAGAGTTTTATGACAAGAAAATACTGAGAAAAACAAATAAATTAGCTTGAGGAAATAAGAAATGACGTATATAAAAATTCAAGAATTCATAAAGCAAGAATCAAAGAGTTTCATAACAAGAAAATACTGAGAAAAACATTTATTGTCGGTTAAAAAGTCTTGCTTTATAACTCTCAACTCCATTTATTTCTTGGAAAACTAAGATCAAGATGGAACAATCCTTTTATTGTGAAATATATGTATCCATATGGAGCCTGTGATATTGAGAATCCAAAGAATAACAATGTTTTCAAGGTAAATGGACATCATTTGAAAGTTAACTTTGATAATTTTTTAGTTGAACATGACTCTATTGAATTGGGTGATCCTGTATATAAAAATTTATTCTTTTTTTCTCACATTGTTTTTATGTTTCTTTTTTGTGTGATTTTTGTTTTGCTAGCCTCTCTCACCCTAGTCAAATGGCGGATAATGGTACTCCATGACTCTTAAGTCGGTTCTTTCAGTTTCTCATGATAACTGATATTTGTGTATATATGTGTAATTCTTTTCTCTTTCCCCTTTCTGAAAATGGACGCCACTCTTAAAAATTTTAAAAAGTATTTTCCCGCTTTGCCTCAGAATGCGATTCCAAAAATTTACCGTGCTAGACGTTCAAGATTGAGGTTGTTAATGAATGATAGAATTCCTGAAGATATTCACTAGCTGATTAAAGCAAAGGTCCAATTATCAGGTGAGTCCTCTAATTCTTTCATTTCATACATGCCTAGAATAGGTAAAAGAACTTTTGCAAAGAAACGTCATGCAAAACGACTGAAAATCTGTCACAGATATGCCAGATGGACTTGTAGTGCAACGTGTTGTTCTTTAGGAATGGTATCTATAAATCGTAAAGATAAAATACAATTCATTAAGGATGTCCTGAGTAAGGGGTCTTTAGATAATCTTTTATTGACTCTTAAGACGCACCCTAGTGGAGATGTGCATCGTGCAATTCATGATTTATGGCCACAATTCCATAAAGAACATGCTAGATATAGTCTTATAAATCTAACTAAAAAAAAACCCTATTTGCCAATTTTTAAGAAAACTAGATGGGAAGCCTATCCCCAACCCATAGAGGGCGTTTAAGTCATTCTTTGACGTAAAACCAAGAGAAGATGTGAGCCACAATCATAACTACTTGTACATACACACGTTTTTTTTCAAAATAAAGAGAGAGAGAGAGAGAGAGAGAGAGAGAGAGAGAGAGAGAGATAATGGGTGAGTGAGACTACAACTGGCCTACATATAGGTGGTATGATTGCATTTTTAATTTCTCATCTATAAATTCTTTTCTTCCTTCTCTTCATTTCTACTCAACCCCTACATTCATCAAATATAGAAGTGTGTAGAAATGGCAAGTTCCTGAAGTCATCACATAAAAAATATTTATGTTTTCGGTGGATCCAATCCTGGGAAGGAAATAGAGTTTTTAGAATCAGCAAATCATCTTGGTCAAGTACTAGCTGAGAGAAAGATTCATTTAGTGTATGAGGGAGGCTGCCTTGGGTTAATAAGGGGAGTGTCAATAGCTATATTTTTAGGATGTAGTCAAGTTTTGGGGGCTGTTCACAAAGCTTTAGTATAAGGGGACATCATTGAAAAAAAATAATTGGAGAGGAATTACAAGTCTCTATAATGTCTGATTAAATGAATACAATGTTTAAACACGCTGATGTCTTCATTGCCTTACTATGTGGTCTAAGCACATTGGAAGAAATCTTTCATATTTCCTCTTAGGCCCAACTGCACATTCACCATAAAACTATAGGTCTGTTAAATGTTAATGGTTTTTATGATAAGTTGTTGTCTTTTCTTGATCATGTTGTGGAACATAAATTTTTAACATCTTCAGCACGACAAATCATAATCTCTACTGCTACTATTGAACAATTTATTAACCAACTACAATCTTTCATCCCTGTAATTATCCCTCCATGAGTCGCATAAATTGGTCAATTAAGAAAATCCGTAAAAAACTTAAATTAGACTTGAGCCTTCATTTGTAAAAACTTTGTGTCTTTTGGTTTTATTATTGTGTTTTGTTATTTCTTATATTTGTTTAAGCGTGTTTCAAGTTTGTCAATGTTCACTATTTCAAGTGATGTCTTCTATACTCTTTCTTTCTACCTTAGGACATTGAGAACAATGTCTCATTTTGGTTGGGGGGAAAGGGTTGTAGTTGATATTAAAAAAAAAAAAAACTAATTGTGTTTTTTATTTCATAAACTATTTGCAAAATTGTTGTTACTGGGATGGCAGAGTAAAGGAGTTCTTTTGTTAAAGTGACTCTTGAGACGCATCTTAGTAAACATTCTTAATAAGGTCTATCAGAATACTTCTTGAAATATTCAGGTTTACAAACTCTTGTATTGTTATCACTTGATTCTGCTCATATGCTCATTTAACAAGTATTCTTATATCTTCATTTTCACACACACTTTAACACATGATTGTGGGTTGCACATTGGATTATTACATTATTTATGTTCTTTTATTAAAGGTAACAACTAAGGGAAAAGGATAATATATAATTTGCAAAAAAAAAAAATCAAAAAAAAAAATCAAAAACAAAAACAAAAAAATGATGATAATAAAAACGTAGATAAGTTTGGTTTTATAGCCTTCCTAACCTAAGCAATTAAGCCCAAAGGGGTGTTTTAACACCTAATACCCAAAAGTCAACTGATATAGGAGCTATTGGCCCAATGCTTGTTAGATGGGTTAAGGAGAAAAACTTAAAGGAATCAAACATTACACTATTTATGTATCAGTATCTGCAACCCGAGTTACTAAGCTCGTAGGAGTGTCTCATCACCTAATGCCCTAAGACAAACTAGTTTGGGAGTCATTAGCTAAAAGCTCATTACATGGGTTAAAGATGCATTGTGTTTTAAGTTATATGTATATATCAAAAAAAGAAAAAAAAAAAAAAGATAATAATCTCAACCTAAAGAAGTTAACCTTAAACATTAGAGCAAAAATTTTGTTTTCTTCCAAGTAAAGCCCCAAACTATATGTTGATATTTTGAGCTCAAAAGAAAGGTTTATTAATATTTTGTTTAAGAGGTAGTGAACAAATATATGAATTTAATGAGAGTTTGTTTATTTGGATAGATTAATGGAAGTTGAATGATAAATGCCTTGCTTTGTAGAATTAGCAAATTGTTTTTCTATTTTAACACTTTGATTACTAGGGACTAGTAATAAACTAGTTGAGGGGTGTGATTAGTATTTAAAAATGCATTTTTATTAAGGTTTTATATCATCATTTTGCACTTGAAGTATCAATAACTCCTTAACTAAAACATGTTTTATAATAACATATCTAATAATATAAGATACCTTTAATTTATGGTAAATGTTCATCTTAAATACAGGCTTATCACATAAATGAAAGGATTGATTGATGAATCTAAGTACTGAAATTGAAAGGACAAAAGGAGGGCCAAACTTAGAAAAGAGATGTTGGTTCAATCCAAACTGAAACACTGTTCAGTAATTAGGTCATATTTGGAGCTGTAGATCTCGGATTTAGGTCTCCTTTATATGGATGGAAAGGTAAGACATAGGCCTACAACTTTCATGTGGAGTCCAAGATTTAAAACGACCGTTTTCAAGTCCAAATTATAACAACAATGGAGAAGTCTGAATTTGTCCTGCAGCCCAAACACTGTTTAGTGTTCAACCTATATCTCAAGTTCTAGAAGTCCAAATGACCTCATTTTTTTTTTTCTAGAAGGATAGGATAATTTCCTATAACTTTAATGGTACAGTTCGTTCCAGTTCTAATATTAGAAATAATGTTTTATTCAGACAAGAAGCTAAGGATTTTCACCAAGTCAAGAGTTGGCCACCCACTCAACAATTAGTCATCAAATCAATAGTTTCAAATTTTGGCCTATAAAAGGAGGTATTTGCCATGCATTTAGGAGCTTGGTTGTTCAAATCAAGAACTTGGTCTTGCTCTCTCTCTTTATATTTTTTGTAATTCTTAAGTTTTGCTTTGATTAATATCTTATTTATGCTTTTCATTTCCTTTACTTAGTTAACTTGTATCTTATTTATGTTCTTATTTTGTTTATTTATGTTTCTATTCTTCATTATATTTAGCTAAGTTTATTATGTTAAGGTGAAAAGGTTACACTAATAGTGTAAGAATAAGTATAGTGTAAACTCAACATAGACTTTAATGTTTAATATTAACATGTCTTAACTTTTTATCTTGAATGTGATTTTTTATACTTCAAGTACAAAATGATGATATAAAACCTTGAAAAAAATGCATTTTTAAGTACTAATCACCTAGGAAATTAAAACTCGACAAGGTTCTAAACCTAACAAGGCTCCCATCGATTAAAAACCTAGCAAAGTTTTGATAAAGAAAGAGTCCAATAAGACTCTATAGAAAAACCTAGCATGGTTTTGAGCCCAACAAGGCTACTAATGATTAAAAATCCAGCAAATGTGTTATGAGGAAAGAGTCTAGCAAGACTACAACAAAAGGACCCGGTAAGGTTTTAAGCCTAACAAGGCTCCCACTAATTAAAAACCTAGCAAGGTTTTCAGGCAACATATTTGAAATTATTTTTTAGGTTGTAATTGCCTTTCGAACATTAAATGTTGATGCATGAATTATGTTTTGGGTTTGTGTTGATTAGCCTGAATTAGTATGAAATTTAAATATAATTCGTGAAATTTTCAAGATTAGATTTTTTTAATGTTTGTTTTGTTGAATTATTAAGTTGGTGAATGGTGAAAGAATAACTTATTTTGAATTACTGTCTTGCTTGCTTTAAAATGCATTTTTGTGCTTTTTATAGACAAGCCTCAAATGGTTTTCAAAATTCTGAAAAACATAAATTAAGGATCATTTTAAAATTATTCATGGGTCCCTCGCATGTTCTTCCAATAATTTTGCCTAATGTTGAGTTGTAGACATATATTGTTAGATACAGACTCAGTATTAAAAATATATGGTTTTTCTAGAAACTTAAAGAAAATTAAGAAGGATTAAAAAAAATTCTATTCCAAAAACACAAAAATATATTTTGTTTTCGTGCATACGACCAAATTCTAAATGTTTTTCATGCATATTTTCTATATAAAAAAAATTGCATTCTCATCATGTTTCAAAAAGGCAAAATGGATACTGGAACTAGTTTTGATTATCCATTAGAATTTGACAAAAATCTTAAAAATACCTCAAAAAGTAATTTGTTTAATTAATATCCAGGGTATGAATTTTACAACATAACACATACTCTTGATATTAAATTTAATGAATTAATAACAATAAGCCTTAGAAATTACCTGTAGACTTTATTATTTGAGGGTATGAAATTACATTGTAAAGTATATCCTCATAAATTAAATATTAAAAACAAAAAATAAATACGATGCTAAAATTGAGATTTTAGAACGGTTAGAATTTAACCTGATAAGATAGAGACTTCCTTACGAAGGGAGATCTGCCTTGAACCTTAAATGAGACCAACAAATATAAACACGACTTACAATAACAATCAATCAATAATGCAGTTTATTATAGGTAGGGTGCACTAGGAATGACGTGTCTTCCCCTGACATAACTAGTCTTCTTATCCAAACTCTCACAGACCATATACTCTTAATGACCATGATATTAGGTGGCGATTCCCTCAAGTTATAATTGTATGATTAAACCCAAAACTCTTTCATTCTAGAAGGTAACTCCATCATTCGACGTCATGCATGCCAAGACAATTATAAACTAAACAAATATACTAACTTGTTTAATCATATAATCATTTTGTGATTTTGGACAACAAAAGATATCAAAATATAGTTTTTTGCTATTAATTGTATATATATATTTTTTAGTTTATATCCATTCATAAAAATTATATAAAACTATATAAGGCAAATTATCATTTATTTTAGTTTAAAAAAATTAACATATAGTTTGGTGACAATGATAGAATAAGATATATAATATCTTTTTTATGTATATATAAGATAAATATATATATAAAAAATTTAAAGTAGAAAACTATTACCTATATATAGTTTTTTCTTAAATCAACAAGCCTTCAACAAAGAACAATTTCTCCAAATATCCTCATGATAGATTATACAAAAAAAAAAAAACATATTGTTTTGTTTCTTTACTTAAATCTAGGTAGGAAGGCCTTGTAATTTTTATAATTAACTATTCCAACTCATCAAATACTAAACAAAAGCTTACAAGACTTTTATAAATTTGTAGTTTTTTTTATTATTATTGAAATGTGAAGTTAAAAATAGCAAATGCAATTTTTGTTCAATATTTTATTTTTTTTAATTTAAATCCATTGATAAAAATTATATAAAACTCTATAAGGTATGAAAATATTTTTGGCAGCAAATTCTAGTGCAATTTTGACCTAATCACTTTATTTTTGTTATTGTTTTTTTTTTTACTTTTTTACCAAACCTTTTTCATCTTATATTTATATCTTGAAATTCATACATATATTTTAATGAAACGTCCCTATCATTTTAGAGAATGTGAAGTTTGATTCCTAATCTATTTATTTCAATAACAAGTCCCTATCTCTCACTGTTGCTTGCTAATATGCCCAATTCGCTTGCTTTATTTTTGCCAGGATTATTAATTATGTTGGTTGATTTAGTCATAGATATGAGGCGTATAGAGGTGGATAGTTGATGAATATATGTTGAAGGGTTAAATTGATAGTTTTAATTGATTGAATATCTCTTTTACTCTTTTAATGTTGGATGAGTATTCTTTATTTCCACTAGTCGTTTCGGTCTTTTTTCCTTATTTACAAATAGGCTTGGTACCTTTTTTAAGCATTTTTAATGCAATAATCTCAACTGGTTTTCCTTCTTTAAGTTCTATGACTAATATAAATTATTATTAAACTTCTTCAAAATCTAAATTAGTCATTGCATGGGTGATTACAACCTCACTCAATTAGCTAACTAGGTATATTCCCCTAGTGGCATTTATTTTGCACACTTAGCAATCATCTTTTCATATTAAGCAACATCATTCATAAAAGTGTAGATATCTAAGTAATTGATTTCTAAAAACCATTTTTATATATATTTTTTGTTGCATCCTAAATAAAATGCATAACTCTTTATATACTCTCTTAGATCCTAAATGTGAAGTTTGATTTATAATCTCTTTAGATCTCTCATTTTTGCTTGCTAATGTGCCTAATTCACTTGCTTGATTAAACTTGTTTATGCTGACTATTAATTTTTTTTTCAAGACTATTAATTATTTTGGTTGATTTAGTCGTGGATATGAGTCGTCTGGAGGTGGATAGTTGATGAATATATGGTTCAAGGGTTAAATTGATAGTTTTAGTTAATTGAATATCTCTTTCTCTTTTAATGTTAAATGAGTACTTTTTTATTTTCACTAGTTGTTTTGGTCTGTTTTGCTTCTTTACTAAATGGGCTTGGTAGCTTTTTTTAGCATTCTTAATGCAAAAATCTCAAAAACAAAAAAATCATCCATAAAAATCTTAAGGAAACGTTCAACCATATCACTGAAAATGCTAAGCATGCATATTTGAAATATGGCTGGTGCATTACATAATCCAAAAGGCATTCTTCAATATGCAAAAGTACCAAATGGACATGTGAAAGTAATGTTCTCTTGATCTTCCAATGCAATTTTAATTTGATTATAACTTGAATAGCCATCTAAAAAATAATAAAATTCATGACTTGCAACTCTTTTTAGGATTTGATCCATGAAAGGTAAAGGAAAATGATCTTTTCTAGTCATTGAATTAAGTTTCATATAGTCAATGCACATGCGCGAACTAGTAATAGTCCTAGTTGGAATTAACTTATTTTTCTTATTTGTTATCATAGTGACTCCAGACTTCCTAGAACTTACCCATTTGCTGTCAGAAATATGATAAATGATTCCATTATCTAGAAGCTTAATGACTTCATTTTCACTACTTCTTTCAGATTAGGACTAAGACTTTGTTGCATTTCTCTAGAGGGTTTAACATTTTCCTCCAAATAAATCCTGTGTGTGCACATCAAAGGGCTAATTCCTTTTATGTTAGCTATAGTCCATCCTAATGCATTTTTGTGCATTTTCAAAGTTTGTAATAACTTACCTTCTTGATGTACATTAAGTTTGGAAGAGATTATTACCAGAAATGTTTCATTTTCTTCTAAAAATGAGTATTTGAGATTGAATGGTAATGGCTTCAAATCAGGTTTTGGTGGTTAAACACTTGAAGGTATGGACTCAATTGATCGTGGTGGCAATTCTTCAATTTATGGTCTTCAATTACATGCCTTTACTTCTTTTTGAAAATAGACCATTTGCCACTCGTCAGATTCATTAATCTCAGTTTCACTGGAAGTGGTTTGAAATTGATCATGAACTAATTTTTCAATAAAATCCACTTCCTGTAAAACATTATCATCTCCAAGTTGATTGCAAATGTTGAAAATATTCATCTCCAATGTCATGTTTCCAAAAGATAGCTTCATTAGTCTATTCCTACAATTAATCAATGCATTAGAAGTTGCAAGAAATGAATGTCCTAAAATAACAGGAATTGAATTTCATGTTTCAACAAGTTGTGTATCCAAGACAACAAAATCTACAAGTAAATGAATTTATCAACTTGTACTAACACATCCTCAACTTTTCCTCTAGACAATTTTATAGATCTATCAGCAAGTAAAAGAGTTACAGAAGTTGGTTTTAATTCACCTAGATTGAGACTTTAAAAAATTGAATATAAAAGTAAATTCACACTAGCTTCAAGATTAAGTAAAGCTTTTTCAATTTTATGTTCTCCAATAAAGCAAGAAATTATAGGACAACCAGGGTCTTTATATTTCAAAGCATTATTGTTTTAAAGAATAACACTTACTTGTTTGGCTAAAACTGCTTTTTTTTTCATATTTAGTTTTCTCTTCACAGTGCATAGATCTTTCAAAAATTTAACATAGGAAGGTACATGTTTAATAGCATCCAAGAAAGGTATATTGATCCTTACCTGTTTGAAAGTTTCAAGGATTTCAGAATTATGATTGACTTTCCTTTGTTTGGTCATGGCATGAGGAAATGGAAGTGCTGGCGAAGAATCAGTCTATTCTTTACAATGTTCAGATTCAATCCCTTCTTTACCATCAAAGATTGACTCATCATCTTTCTCACAAGGTTCAAGAGTGGGTTTTTCAATAACCTTACCATCGTGAAGAGTGATGACTGATTTGACTTGATCCATGTGTTGGCTTTCGGAACTACTTGCATTTGCATTGTATTGCCCCTTTAGATTTTGCTGTGGTTGAGATGGAAACTTACCTTTTTTAAAAAAACTGAAAGTAGATGTGAATTTTACAAGAGCATCTTTAAAATTTGTCATACTTTGAGCAAGTTGAGTGTTAAGTGTTGATTATCTCTTGCTTTTTAATGAATGCATGCAATGTTTACTCAAGATTTCTTCTAGGAGGTGGAGCATAAGGAGGTGCATATCCATGAGAATTTTGGAAATTATGGTGTGCTTAAAACGGTGGTTATGACGTTTGTGCATTATTGTTATCACTCTTTCAACTGAAATTTGGGTGATTTCTCCAATCAGGGTTGTATATTTACGAGTATGGGTTATGATTGGGCATTTTAAAATTATTTAAAGCATAGGCTTGTTCATGGAGGCATTCCTTGAAAAAAGGCAAAGTTAGATAATTATTGGTTGCATGTTCATTTGTTTCACAGATTTGACATATAATTTCTTGAACAGATTTTAATTGACCGCTCTTTTTCAATTCTAGTGCCTTGACTTTTCTAGCTAAAGATGTAAATTTGGCTTGGAGGTCATGATCTTCCCTAAAGTTGTACACACCTCCACTAGATGTATGAGGTTAGGTTTTACCCGGTGCCTTATCAATGCCTGTAGTGTTCTAATTTTGAGCATTTTCAGCTAGCAAGTCTAGGTACTCCATTGCTTCATTGGGGTCTTTATCTTAAAAGGTTCCATTGCACATCAATTCCACCATTGGTCTATCTTTAAGTGTTAATCCTTTATAAAAATATGAAACCAATCTCCATGTTTCAAAACCATGATGAGGGCAAGTATTAAGCAAGTCTCGATACCTATCTCAACATTGGTAAAATGTTTCACCTGGTTTTTTAGTGAAAGTGGTGATTTGTCTTTTGAAAGAGTTGGTTTTATGAGATGGAAAAAACTTCTTTAAAAATTATTGTTGCATTTCATCCTAAGCACGAATGGATCCTGACCTAAGATTTTGTAGCCATGTTTTAGCTTTATCTTTTAATGAAAAAGAAAAAAGCTTTAATCTAATGGTATTCATGCTACAATTTAAGTCATTATAGGTGTTACAAACTTCTTCAAATTCTCTCAAATGCAAGTATGGATTTTCTAGATCTAAGCCATGAAAAAAAAGGTAAAGGTTGAATAATGTCTGGCTTAAAATTAAAATGAGATGCATCAGGAGGGAAAACTATGCATAAGGATGCACTTGTTCTTATGGGATTCATGTGGTATCTAAATGTTCTAACATGGTTATTCTCATTATGAAGTGACTGGTTATCTTCTTCGGCCATATTTTCTGAAAATGATGAGGATACCCTACAAAGTCTACCACTTAATGTACGTGACCAAACACTCATGCACGTGTAAAAAGAGAATAAAAGGAAGAAGAAAACAAAAGGAAAGGAAACAAAACAAAAGAAACAAAGTTAGATACAAGAAAAGGGAAAAAGAGAAAATAAAATAAATACTATAATTTGTACAAGAATTTACCTCCTCGGCAACGGCGCCAAAAACTTGACATGACCAAAAGATTGATGTCTTCTCCCAAGTGTAAGAGTGTCGAAATAATAAATAACCCGGCAAGACCGGGGTCGAACTACAGAGAGGTTAATTGTATAAATTATAGACAACAACAACAATAATAGTAATAATAGTAGTATTAATAGTAGTAGTAGTAGTAATACTAATAATAATAAAGAAGTTGATGAGAACTTTGAGATGGAAGATTAATGTAAGGATTAAACAATGATGAAAACAAATGTTAAGGTTAGAGGATCTACTAATGGTATTTCAAACAAGTATAATATAAACTCTTATTATTCAATTATAAACCACACACAAAGGAGGTTCCAATGAGATGATTTGTCATTAATAGCTCATTATAAATTGTTAACATGATCATATTAATTATCTTAGTAAGAAACACCAAACTTTTAAATATTGTCAGGAATTCATGATGCTAACTTATGTTAACAACAAATCAAGTTCCTTTCATAGCACAGGTGTAGGTAATACCATACAGTTGGGCTATGAGAGTGCCAAGCATTTGTTGTATCAAGTGTTATACAACACAAATCTAGATTAACCATTTAACAAGCAAGGTATTAAGAATTAGTTAGATAAAAAGATAAGACATGTTAATATTAAATATTAAGGTTCATGTTGAGTTTACACTATACTTATTCTTACATCATTAGTGTAACCTTTTCACCTTGACATAATAAACTTAGCTAAACATAGTGAAGAAGAGAAACATAAATAAACAAAATAAGAACATAAATAAAATACAAGTTAACTAAGTAAAGTAAAGGAAATGAAAAGAATAAATAAGATATTAATGAAAGCAAAACTTAAGAATTACAAAAAATACAAAGAGAGAGAGTAAGAGCAAGTTCTTGATCTGAACAACCAAGCTCCTAAATGCATGGCAAATGCCTCCTTTTATAGACCAAAATTTAGAACTATTGATTTGATGACTAATTGTTGAGTGGGTGGCCAACTCTTAACTTAGTGAAAATCCTTATCTTCTTGTCTGAATAAAACGTCATTGCTAACATAGAACTGGAACCAACTGTACTCATAAAAGTTATAAGAAATTTTCTTATCTTTCTAAGAAAAAAAAAGTAAATAATGTTCCAGTTTGGACTTCTAGAACTCGATATATGGGCGGAACATTGAACAGTGTCTGGGCTGTAGGACAGATTCGGACTTCTCCATTGTTGCTATAATTTGGACTTGAAAATGACATTTTTAAATCTTGGACTCCACATGAAAGTTGTAGGCCTATGTCTTACCTTTCCATCCATATAAAGCATACCTAAATCCGAGACCTATAGCTTCAGATATGACCCAATTACTGAACAATGTTCTAGTTTGGACTGCACCAATATCTCTTTTCTAAGTTTGGCCATTTCTTTGTCATTTTAATTTCAGTACTTAAACTCATCAATCAATCCTTTCACCTATGTGATAGGCCTACATTTAAGATGAGCATTTACCATAAATTAAAGGTATCTTATATTATTAGATATGTTATTATAAAACATGTTTTAGTTAAGGGGTTATTGATACTTCAAATGCAAAATGATAATATAAAACCTTGATAAAAATATATTTTTAAGTACTAATCAGGAGGCACACTTTAATATGAAATGTTTATTTTTGCTGAGAGCTAGGGAAGATGATGGAGAGGGTTGTTGTTATATGGGTTTTTAATGGGAAGGTAGTTTTAAAATGATGATTTTTTAGGGCTACTAGTTGTTCAGGTGAGAGTGATAACTTTTTGTTGGTTGGTGGTTGGGTTTAAAAAATCAAGGGTTTTTTTGTGCATGTATTTTGGGGAAGTGTGTGAGCTGGAGAGAGTTTGATATTTTTCTTTACTAATTATACGTAAAAAATCAAGGGTTTACTATTTTTTTATGGCCTCCTTTTTTTTTGTGAGAGATTCCTTTACTATTTAAAGGTAAAAAAAATTGTCTTCTTCCACTCAATTGCTTAGTCCCCAAGCAACCTAAATTTACTTTAGTCCCTCATTTTTTCTTTTCACTTTTGGTCTCCTTGTCCATTTATTATATTTTTTATTTTTTATTTTATTTGTATTTTGATTTTTTTTAAATGGTGCGTTAAAAGTTGAACGCATTAAAAAGAAAATTTTGAACAATGAATTCTTTTTAGAAGATACTGAAAAATATTAAAAATGATGCAAATACATCAATAATATTTTTTTATTTGTTTTTATTTTGATAATATTTATAAATTAGGGGGTCAAAAATTGAGTTATGAAAATAGTCATGCAATGTAATAAGAAAATGGTAAACTTGCAATCATTAAAAACGCTAACATTTTTACTAAACAAATATGTGTGTGTGTCATAAAAGACTAAAACACAATCCTAATATGCATACTAAACGAGTATAGAGTTTTATACTTAAACAAAAACTAATTTAGGATACTTACTTGTTGAAATCTTTATAATATAACTAAGGTGAAATTCTTGTTGTTGTCAATGATTGATATTTTTTTTTTAAGGTTTTATTCCTCGTCACTTGATACAAAATGACTTTCTTCAATAATTCTCTCATGATTCCAACAACATAACTTAGAAAACATGCACTTTTTAAAGTTTGTGAACTTAATGGTATGGACTCAATTTTTTCTCTACAAAAACAAATTCCTAAGATCTAGTGTAAAAAGAATGAATAAGAGAACAAGACTTAGAAAAACCAACAACAAAAAAAGAAAAGAACTCAAGAAATCTCTAAGATTTTCTATCCACCTATCCAAACACCTATTTATAGGACTCAAAGAACCAAAATATTAATTACTCAAAATTCATGAATATTCATAATTCATGTATGTTTATTAATCATGACTAATTTAATAATTAATGAATATTTATTAATAAATATTCATGAATGTGCATAGTTCATGAAAATTAATAAATACATTCATTCTTATCACATCATAATTAATGTATTGGTTCATGTACTAAGATATTTTAGGGATTAAAAATTATTGATAAAATAGGGACTTAATAAGAGGAAAAAAAACATTTTTCATTAACCAAATTTAAGCCCAAACTCATGAACCTATAAGCCTACTGTCCAATCCATAAACTATTCTGGATTTTAAAGCTTTGCCATTCAAAAGTTCTTCGGGAATATTTTTTTTGGAGAGCTATAAAATTGAAATACCAGATCTTGAGAAGATAAAAATATTTTAGATGTAATGAATCTTAAAGTTTTGACTGGACAACATGTGTTCATATAATTGTAAATTGTTTTCAATATTGTCAAATTAGGTTTATGGATAACATAGCTTTTGAGAATTTAAATAAAACCTTATATGTGAAGGTGTTCAACAATTACATATTCTAATTAAAAAGCTGAAGTATTATGATATAATGAGTGCTTATAACTTTTGAATTACCTAATAGAAAACAAGCAACTTTATAGTTATTGAGTGACAAACAAATTATTAAAAAAATCATGGGGATTATTAACAAAGAGAATGAAGTTAGAGACAATAGTTCTATACTAGAACATGTCTGAAATGGACCTAAAGCAACATCTTAATCAAGTAACATTGGATCCTCCTAATTGAGTCATGTGTTTTGTTTTCAGTTTGAAAATGTGTACATGGCTTCCTTGTACAATAGCCATCTCTACGAGAGAGTGATTAAGAAACATTCTCGATTCTATTCATATTCATCTCATCACCCTTGCTTAGCTTTGCTTCGCAAGTTTGATCTAACTCGGTCAAAACCTATCTTATAATGGGGTCCAGCTAAGATTGATCATAGTAAATCAAAGTCAAGGAAAGTAGTTAAGCTAAGCAATAAGGTTGGTCCATTCCAAAATATCGATGATTTAGCATAAGATGATAGGGGGTTGACTTCCATTCTCGAAGCCTGTAATCAAAAAAGGAGGCATGAGAGAAAATACCACCCGAAGAGGGTGCCGATCCAACCGAAGAGGGTGCCGATCCGTTGGCTAACAATCTGAAAGACTAGGACCATTCCCTTCCAATATCTATTCTATTCTTTTTTGTCGGCAATGGCTACCTCACTTCACTAGAAAACAAACAGAAAAAAGAAACAAAGATGTGATATGAAGGAACCTAAACAAAGAGTCTTTCAGACAACGAAGCTTATTTAGCGGACGGATCAACGACAAAGTCTAACTGATGCTTCTCTCGCACCTGCGGATCCCAGGATTTCTAATCGATTCAAATAAATGGCGTTTCCACTTGGATTTCTTCATAGACGAGATGAAGGCCACCAATCGGATGGTTTTCATATTCTCGAACTGCTATCTTCAGAATGTGCGGGAAAAAACAGGCTCAAGCAAGAGAATACGGTTGAATAAAGCAGTGTTCGAGTGTTTTTTCTTTTTTTTTTTAATTAATTATTTTATATTTTTATATCATTTATATTATTTTAATATGTTGATATTAAAAATAATTTTTTAAAAATAAAAAATTATTTAAATATATTTCTAAATAAAGAAAAATTAAATCATAATCATAATAGTGCCTTTACTTTATGACTAGGTTAGTTATTATTAATTTATATAATAAGCATAATCTATGTAGTTTTTTTTTTTTATATAAATTTAATAAATTATTAATTTATAACCGGTCAAAAATATTATTTAATTAAGAATATTAATTTATTAAGATTAAACTATACATCCAATAATCATTCCTTCCTGCAGAGTTTGATTAGTGCTCGGGATATTAAAAAAAAAAAAGATCTTTTACTTCCCTTACTTCGTATGATTAGGTTGGGTATTATTAAGTTATATATTAAGCATAATCTATGTATTGTTTTATAAATTTAATAAATTATTAATTTATAACCGGTCAAAAATATTATTTAATTAAGAATATTAATTTATTAAGATTAAACTATACATCCAATAATCATTCCTTCCTGCAGAGTTTGATTAGTGCTCGGGATATTAAAAAAAAAAGGTCTTTTACTTCCCTTACTTCGTATGATTAGGTTGTGTATTATTAATTTATATATTAAGCATAATCTATGTATTGTTTTATAAATTTAATAAATTATTAATTTATAACCGGTCAAAAATATTATTTAATTGAGAATATTAATTTATTAAGATTAAACTATACATCCAATAATCATTCCTTCCTGCAGAGTTTGATTAGTGCTCGGGATATTAAAAAAAAAAAGAACTAACAAAAACAAAAACATAAAAATAAGCAATAGTTTTATAATGAATTTTTTACAATGACACATGGGGGTGTAATAATCCAGAAGCGAGGACTTTGAAGCCTCGGCTTAGAGGCCCGCTAAGGAGCCCATATGGGACAATTAATTATAGCATCTGGTTGACCTGCTAAGATCTCACGCGCCTTGAAAGACACGTGGGTCCCGACCAGTTCTTTTTGGCATCCTTTAACTCGCGCTTTGAAATGAATGCCACTGCCATCACCATCAGCCTCACTGCTGCGTCTTTGCTTCGCTTTTGGTTATTTCTAATAAATTTGGTCAGAGAGTGATTCTCGAGAAAGAGGAATAGAGAAGCAGATGCTTCCCACGTTTCACTTCACTTCACTTTCCCTTTAGGGTTTTAATTATCACTGCTATGACTGACAGAATCAAGCTTGGTAAGTTTTCAACCTTCTGTTCTCCATGTTAATGCTATCCAAGGGTTTTACTTGATGTACGATACATACAAAGTAGCATTCAATTTTTTCTTTTCCTTTTCAAAATTTACTTCCAGCACCCTCCTACTAGCTGCTTCTATTATCTTCGAGCGAGCGAAAGTGAAACAGAAAGCAAGATATTTGAGGAACACTACTTTTGTCTGAAAGATGAGTTGGGTTTGTTTTTGAATTTTATAGGTAAGAGAGAAAATGATCTTTGGGAGGGATGTCAGAAGCAAAAAGAGAAGATGGTTGATGGAAGAACATAGCCATTTGAAGATGTCGTCATGGGTTCCAAACGATTATCCACCTCCTCTTCCTCCTTCCACGTTGTCTTCCCCATCTACAACTAATACTGTTTTCCATAAAGATTCAAATCCTTCATCTTCTGGTTCTAGAATTAGCCCTGCTGTTCTTTTCGTTATAGTGATTCTTGCTGTGCTATTTTTCATCTCCGGTTTGCTCCATTTGCTTATTAGATTCCTCATAAAACATCCAACTTCTTCAGCTTCCTCCCCATCTAATAGGTACCCTGAAATATCTGGTTCAGATGCGCTTCAAAGACAGTTACAGCAGCTCTTCCATCTCCATGATTCTGGTCTGGATCAAGCTTTTATAGATGCCCTTCCTGTTTTTCAGTTCAAAGAGATTGTGGGTCCAAAAGAGCCATTTGATTGTCCTGTTTGCCTGTGTGAATTTTCTGAGAAAGACAAGCTGAGATTGCTTCCTATGTGCAGCCATGCTTTCCATATCAACTGTATCGACACTTGGCTGCTATCCAACTCAACATGTCCTCTTTGCAGGGGAACCCTCTTCAATACAGCTGGGTTTTCAATGGAAAACCCAATGTTTGATTTCGATGACTTAAGGGAGGATGATGAGTGTCCCGGTGATGGAGATAATGTTTTCATTCCTAGTCAAAAGACTGGCGAAATTGAAGCAACTGTTGTTGACAAGGCGGTGTTACCTGTGAGACTCGGTAAATTCAGGAAGCTAAACGGTGGTGTAGGGGAGGCGGGAGGAGAAACAAGTAGCAGTAATTTAGATGCTAGAAGATGTTTTTCAATGGGTTCGTATCAGTATGTGCTCGGTGATACAGACCTTAGGGTTGGCTTAAGCAATGAGCGGCAAAGTCGTGATATCAAGCCTGCCGGAGGGACCGAACAGAAGGTGAATCTTTCAGTTGATGGAGATTTGGAGGAAAACAAGATCAGTAGCTTGAGCCAGGGTGAGAGCTTCTCTGTATCCAAAATATGGCTTTGGCGCAATAAGAAGGGAAAATTCTCAAGCTCCTCAGATGCACCGATGGGCATGCTGCCTTCTTAACTTAATGTGGATTTGCCATGGATGGATGGAACGCTGTAACAATTGAAGGCACTTTCTCTTGTAGGATGCTAATTCTTAAGGTATTTTCTTGTTTACTCATTAGCCATTGATCAAAGCTTGTTGTGCTTTTCGTTTTGATTTTGATATATTTTTTTTTTTGCTGGATGCTAAATCAAATCAAAAATATTCTGATGACTGGTCCTGGTTGTTGGTGTTCTGCTCTTCTGCTTGTAAGTAGAAATTTGATTCCAAGTGCTTTTTGCATTCATGAGGAGGATATATGTATAAAATGATTACGATTTCCCCAGCCCTACACTGAAAGTTACGTACTTGCTTACTTCGTGTTTTTGAGCCTATTAGCAACACGCCTGGAATTCTTATGCAATGGACTGGAATTAATTTTTATGTTGAAAACATTTCCATTCTCGTAATGCTACACAAACTTTTAATACAAAATTCTCACACAGACACATATGTCAGCTATATATATATATATATATATATATATATATAAAGAGGCCATTCATTTAAAATTTATGATTTTACAACTAATGAATTTAACACATCAGTTTGTATAAGAAGTTTATTTGTAAATCACTGTTCTTCCATTTATTAGACTGCATTTCAATAGAATTAAAATTTATCGTTTATGATGGGTAATCCGAGTCCAAATCTCATGGTATAAAAAGAGTTAACGCTATTGTAGCGTTTAATTACTATCTCAAGATAATAAAAAAAAAAGAAGAAGATATATAAAAATGTATTTGGTTGAACAGACAGATGAAGACATAAATAATAAATCTATTACTGATACAACTGTTAGGTTTCTAAAAAAAACATACATAATAGAAATTATAAATTTAAAATTTATTAGGAATTCCAAGAATTTTATTAGACAGTCTAGAGTTGTTTAAGGTTTATATAAAACGTTGATGAAGATCAAATGTTTTTATTTTTGTTTTGAATAATTGTTTTAAGGTTAGATAGTAGCAAACAATAAATCGTTCGAAGTATCTGATCTTTCACAATAATTCATATAAATTACAAGTGATAAATCTTTTAAACTCTTTTATGAAAGAGAGATTGCTACACTTTCTATTTTCTTTTGTGTTTTAGTTGTTTTTGTAATTAATATAGTTTTTCTTTGTATGCAGAAAATAAGAGACATAACATTTTATTTATGGAAAAACTTGAAAATTCTATAAATAATAAAATATTAATTTGCTCTTTAAATAATATCACATATATTATTTCAGGATAAGTTTAGAAATTTATTCAATCAAGTTAATAAATTTCTACTTGATTTTTTTTTTCTAGATTTGGAATTTTAATCCTTTATTTAATCACATTATATTTTTTAATTTCTAAAACTTTTTTACAATTAAATTACAATTGATTGATCATTTCATTTTAATTTTTGACTAATAGTATTCTTATGTGTGTGACTTATTAAGTTTCATAATAAATTGACTCAAATAAAATCATAATCAAATAAAATAGGATTAAATAAATTAATTGATTAATTTATTATCAATTTAATAATTGATTTATGTTTTACAATATCTAGTAACCTGTTATGATCCCTTAAATATTAGAAAAGTTTTAAGCAGTTTGACTTAACTTTTTAGTAATTAATTTTTTAGTGTAATTATTATTCATTCATTACGAATGTTTGATTTAGATATTATAAGATGAAATATATCTGTTTTGTTAAATCATTTTTGTTCTCAACATTATAGTAATTGATTATATGAATACAGTTTGAATCTCTTTTCAAATCTTATTCTATATTGGCTAAGGATTTTACAACAAATACTATTTGATGATAGAATAAATATATTTTTCTAATTTACTTAAGGTGATGACATCTCTTTTGAGTATTTAAATATATTTATATAGTTTATGATATGCTTGATATTTGTTTATTTATTATAACATGTAGTCAATATCAAAACATAACGCTTTCTATATAAGATAACTTAATAATATTAAATATAAGAATTTTTTACACAAATATAATGTGAATCTTTTCATAAAATATGTGATCTTTTTGTATGAAGTTCTTATGCAAATAAGTTCAACAAAAATGTTATCTAACAAGCATTTACATTTTAATTATAATGTCCTTTATCCTCAACTTATGAGAGTAATTGTCTTTTCATAATAAAAGGAATATAATATGTATTAGTTTTAACAACTCTAATTAATATAATCTTAATAAAAAATTGATTAGAAACAATGCTTTGATGCAATAGAAATGTCATGATTATAATTATAATTTTCTTTGCAATTTCCTATGGATTTATCTTTACTCTAGATTCATTAATTAAATATCAAATTTATTAATTAAATATAAATGAATATTAAAGATAAAAAACTTTTATTGATAATAAATATTTTTTACAT
Organism: Populus alba; assembly: GCF_005239225.2. Classification (NCBI taxonomy): domain Eukaryota; kingdom Viridiplantae; phylum Streptophyta; class Magnoliopsida; order Malpighiales; family Salicaceae; genus Populus; species Populus alba. The sequence continues at coordinate 39,188,591 of NC_133284.1, read as the reverse complement.
TAATAAAATCAATGCCATATATAACCAACTGATTAGCTGCATAACATATTCACTAACATAATTTTAGAGTAAATTTTTATATTTTTAAAATAAAAAAATATAAAAAAAACATGTTTCTAAAGATAATATTTATTATTATGATATAATAAAAAGTACAAATGAGACATATTTCTAAAAATAATATCTATTATTACGATGTCCCCTCTAACATCAACAGGGTTGAGACCTCAATGGATATTGCTTCCCTAAAGTATATGACCTGTAAGGATCTACATTTTGGATTGGTGTTTGATCTCATTTCAAAATAAAAAATTGTTGTTATTGTGAATCCTATAACCCTTACTTGGTGGTTACTTTAGTGCATTTTATTTTATATACTCAATGTTGTGAATAAAATTGGTCCAGATAAAGTAACTTTTAACAGCTTGGATAAAATGGAAAAAATGACTGAAGCAACAAAGTTCCATTCTATTTGCTTTCAAACGAGGGACTTCTTATTAATCATGCTCATTAATTAGGTTATTTTCTTTGTATAATAAGATCTTAAACCTTATTTACAATGTTGCATTAAAAGACCTCGTACATGGACCGGAGTTATGACGATTATCCTTCTAAATTGGAATTTTCATGGTTTAGGTGGAAAGAACAAAAAAAATATTATTCTTTATTAGTAAAAAAGTAATAAATTTCACCAACTAGTATTTTGATTACTAGGAACTTTAACTAGGCTCATAGTCCGGATAAAGAGACTAATTGAATATAGAAAGGATGTATCATCTCTAGTATATTTTATCTAATGTAAGTTGCATTGTTTATTTGTCCTAGACATGTTTTTATTATTTGATTTGTCTAAGGTTTTAAAAAAAGTCATCTTCTGCAAGGAGATTTTTATCTTATTAGGCTAAAATCTAACCATTCTAAAGCCTAAAAAATTAAAGTTGTATTCTTGTCAATTCATTTAGTTTAGTACTGGGAATATGTCTTATTTTGTAAAATTCATATCCTAAATATTAATTAAACAAATTGATTTTTATGGTACTTTTAAAATTTTAGCCAAGTCCTTAATGGATAATTAAAAATCTGTTGTGATACCTATTAATATATATATATTTTTTTCATATGTTTTCAAGTATGATAAAAATGTATTTTTTTTAATTTTTTATGAAATATGTATGAAAATTTTAGAATTTGATTGTATGCACACAAAAACAATGTATTTTTGGCATAAGGAATTTTTATATATATTTTTTTGTATTTTTCTCTGAAATTTTGAAGAAAAAACAAATATATTTAATATTGAGTTAGTATCTTACAATATAAGTTTACAATTAAAATATTAAATAAAATAATTAAAAAACATGCAAGGACCTACAAATAAATTCACCGAATGCATTAAAATAACAAATAGATGAAAAGAAAAAGTATAATGAACATCTAATACAAACATATAGTAAGTGGAATGAGAGGGGAGAAGATATGTTCATTGAACTTCATCCACTTATTAAAGTTTAAGGAATACCTTAACAATGTTGCCTTTTTAGCTTGGAATTTTGTGCTCATTCCTAAAACTTCTAATCCTTCGGCACTTTCGCTATCATTCTTGGATTCAAGAGCTTTGCCTTTTATCTTTTTCTTTCTACTTTTTATCAATATTTCATAGACTTTTTATCAAAAGACTTTTGGTGATATAATCTTGTAAGTTTTTTTTTTTTTCTCTCTTTTCTTTCCTTTTTTTTTTAATAGCCTTAAATGATAGGTAGTTGGAAAATCATTTATGAGTTTGAAGGTGGTTTTTCAAAACTAAATTATAAAAGATTCTTTCTCATTTCCTGTTTCTTTTTTTTTTTTTTTTCCTGTAAGGAAATGATTCTTCTCTCTTATTCTTTTGTTTTCCTGCTATTTAAATATATAACAAGCTTTTGAAGCTTCTGCGAAAAAGTTTGGAACTTCATAACTAAAGTTTGGTCGAAAATGATTAAATATTTTTAATAAATTACTTGTGGCAAGTGAGAGGTTATTGAAGCCAACTAAGCCATCTAATTTTAGGGAAAATGAAGAAGAAAACAAAGATGATCATAGAGATTCTTTGAAAAAACTGTCTTAATTTAACAAATAATATCAAAATGAACTTAGGAATCAACTGATTTGTTTGCTATGAACAACCATCATTAAAAAAAATAAAAATAAATAAACACCCGTCCATTAACATCTCTCACACAAAAAAGAATCACAAAGATTTTAAGCCTAAAAAATATCAGGGAAGGGGGAATACTTGGATGGATAAAGAGGAATAAATATTAGAAATAGAACCAAATACCTGCGATTCTTCAACATCCAAGCAAACAACACAGGAAACACCAAAAATGAAGAAAACACCATAACATCTGTAATACCTGCTAACATTGCCATTAATGAAGATTAGAGGAGTGAGAAAAAATAAAAGTAAAATATGAAATACTTGCATCAAAATCATTTTTTTCTTTTAACTCGTTAATTATGGCCACCTCTCATGATCCTCTCTCTGCCCATACATCTCTCTTCACTGTGATTTCCTTCGTTTTTTGTTTTCCAAATCTCTCTGTCAACATCACCAGTCTCTTTCTCTTCACTGTGATCATCGAAATATGAAGCATGCATTCTACAACATTGAAACATGCCTTAAATCCATGCCTCGATTCCTCGTAAAACATCCTAGTACTAAAAGTGTTTCTCTTTTTGTGCTGGCTTGGTGGAATACCTGGTGATGCTTCTGTCGAAGAAAAAAGGGGGAGGACGAGGAATGGTGGGGTTTGATGCTTAGGAGTCTAGCTCATCACCCAAGCTGTACGAGAGGGAGGGAGGGAGGGAAATATAAATAAACTTCCGGTCTATCTATTTTAAGATAAGAAAAAAAAAGAAAAAAAAATCAACAATATCATTGTCATCAAATCTCAATCCAGATGTTTCTGAAGAAGGGTCACAAACCTCAAACCTCTGCAAAATTTCAACAGTGCCATTTTTACAGGAAATGAACAGCGAGAAATGTATAGTGTTGATGACTCGAGGAGAGCTCACATTCTCACAAACAAGGCATATTTCTCAGCAAGGTCATCGTGCCTTGTCATGTTATCAATTTTATTTGATGAAAATATGTTGTCGAACAATCTTTTCTCCTTAGGTTAAATTCTAATAAAATAAAGTTTTAGTTAACTAGTGTTCTTATGGCACTCGTTAAGAGTTATTTAATGTTTCAAATTGGTCTTCACTTTCTTTTCTAGTTATTTAATGTAAGAAAAAAAAAAAAAAACATTCCCTGTCAACTAAACTTCGTTAAGTCATTAATGCACTTCTTCTTTGTTTTTTTGCTTTTTTTTTTTTCACCAAAATAATTCTTTTATAAACTACAACTTATCATAATCATAAATGATAATTTTAAAAAATATATATTTTTGATATTTTTATGTGAATATATTAAAAAAGAAAAGAATGATATACTGCATGTATGCCATAACAGGAAAATTAATTTTTTAATTAATAAAAAAAAGTACTCATAAGAAAAAAAAATGAATACAATCATGAAGAAATGTATTTTATTTTTCAAAATGATTCATGTAATATTTCCTGTTTTCTTTTTACCAATAAATATATTTTCTTATAAGATCCATAATTAGTTGAACAAAAAGCAAAAGAACTTCAAAGAAGAATATTTTTTTTATAACTATAAGAACTTGGACATCATTTTCATTACATCACAAATATTAAATAAAAACCGCACAGTAGGTTCGCCTAAAATAATTAATGAGATAATTGCTAAAATCATAAGAAAAGCCAAGAAAAATTAATATTAAATTGACTGATATCTAATGAAATAATATACCAGATATAATTTAATTTATTCAACTGTAATTAGTTTTTAATTATCAAACTTTAAGAAAAAGAATTTAAAAAAATCATAAAAGGTTGTAAAAAAACACTTATTAATATTATAAAAATTATCATAATCTCATTTAAAAATAAATTTAAAACAGAGGAAGTGTGACCCCATTTTTTTTTTTTTTTTTAAGTTGGATGGATAACATGTTGTCCATGCATCTTTGTTTTTGCTTTTAAAAACTAGACTATGCAGATGATGCATTATCTCTACTTCAATTCGAGCGACCTCATCCGGTGAGAAAGTCAGCTTCCTATTACGATTCTAAAACTCTATTTTCAAGTAAAAACACATATCAAAAATCTTTAGAAGCATTAATAAACCCATTAAGAGTCTTAAAAGAGCATTTATTTTGTTGAGAAAATGAAAAATTAACTCGATTTTAAAAATCTTGCCTATACCCAATCTAGTTTTTATAGCAAAATAAAAAAAAAAAACATTTCAATATAACTTTTCTTGTTCCAAAAAATTCTTTAATATCAAGAATAATTTTTTTTTATCAATATAATAATGCTAACCAATGACTTTTTTTATCATTTGTATTTTTTTAACAAGTTTCTCTCTTATCTCTAAACACAAGAACTAAATAATAAATAAAATAAAATTTTGAATGATAACAAAAAAAAAAGAAACAATAGGGACCAAATTGTTTTTTGCCAAATTCTTAAGGCAAAAAATGGTTTAAGAAAAAAAATTCATTCTTTGCCTTATTTTAAAATTTGATCTCTAATTTTTTTTAATCACTGTAACTAATTTTTTTTCTGTAAATTTGAGTATTAATCTAATGTGAAAATAATTTTTGACATTATGATAAGAATATAAAACATAAAACAAAACAGATTATAAAATACATGTAGGACGAATCTGGAAAAACAAATTTAATGATTGAAATCGAAGAAAAGAGACAAAACAGAACAAAACTATTACAATATACGGTAAATCCTTTCACCTGTTGGAGTAACTCAATAGTGAAAATTACATATCCTTTAGATTTGTTCTTATTTATTAACAATTAAAGACTTATTTAATGTTTAAATTAATATCATTTATTTATTTGTGCCTAAATGTTTGCTTTTTTCAATAATAAATAAATTGAAATAAATTCATTTAAACAATATTTAACGAAGAGGCATCTTATCCGTATCGTGAGGATGGCATCTTCATTGTTGTATTCCCATCTCACCCTAAACCTTATCTATTGAACTCTCCTCTCTCTCACTTGCAAACCAGACCAGACATCAAGTTTGCGATGTTACATGTCTTAAGTATCTATATTGGATTGATATTTTTTTAGAATACTAGATACGGTGCCATGGCAGCCATAATCCCGTGCCACTATTGTTCTTCCATGGCTATCTCCAAACTACCCAGAAGCCATATTCCTTCGGGGAACATTAACCACGTCAATGCTGCTTGGTGGGGTCGGCAGCTCTCACTCAGATGTTCTCTCAAAGCCTCCCAGAAGGCTCAGTTCCGTAATAAACTGGTATTTGTTGTTTTTGTTTTGAATATGTTGTTGATTTTAAAGAGTTGAAAATTTATGATGCCTCTCAATTATTGCGGTTTGATGAAGTCTAGCTTTTATGCTTTAAATAGAGTGTTTGGTGTTTTGTTTGCATTGCAAAAGTTTTTCTTTTTTTTTGATATATTACAATAGAGGCATGTGAGTCCTCTGGGAGAAGAGGAGAAAACTTCCCTAAAGAACGCATGGCTTATTTGTTGACGTGGAAACCAATTGATTTGACCAACTTTTCCTGATGGAAGCAAACAATGCCTTACAATGATAAGAGTTTATTTTATCTTTTGTGCAGAAAGTGAAGTTATTTTCCTTGAAGGAGTGTGCAATCTCTGTTGCTTTGGCAGTTGGATTGCTAACAGGAATGCCTTTTGTAGATTGGTCTCCAAATGCTTATGCAGCTAATCCAGCGATGCCTGATCTTTCAGTGTTAATATCTGGACCCCCAATCAAAGATCCGGGTGCATTATTAAGATATGCTCTGCCAATTGACAATAAAGCTATAAGGGAAGTACAAAAGCCGCTCGAAGATATCACAGATAGTCTCAAGGTCACTGGAGTCAAGGCACTTGATTCTGTGGAGAGAGTAAGAAAACTCGAGTTTTCCCTTTCCCCCTCCTTTTCTGTGCTTGTTTCGGAGATATGATGGTTTAATGGTAGCTGTGAATTTTCTTTTTGAGTAATATAGAATCTCAGGCAATCATCTCAAGCCCTTAAGCAGGGAAAGAGTTTGATTATCTCAGGCTTAGCTGAATCAAAGAAGGACCATGGAGTGGAGCTGCTTGGTAAGCTTGAAACTGGAATGGATGAACTTCAACAGATTGTGGTGGATCGGAACAGAGATGCAGTAGCACCTAAGCAGAAGGAGTTGCTTAGTTATGTTGGCAGGTAAATTTTATAGTAGAATCATTTTGCTAAGGATTGAGCTTTTTGATTACTTCGAAATGAGTAAAGTGCATGAGGACCTGATTTGAACTTAGGGACAAACGTTTCTCCAGTTGGCCTTCAATGACATGTTTTCTCTGTTAGTGCATAACAATTTTTATTTTGTTGTTGTTGCTGTGATATTACAGTCGCTCTAATGGTTTGAGATGGATGCCACTGTATTTCAAATCAATATGATTGATTGTGAAGTGTTACCGTGTTCCTAAATATAAGTATTGAAAAATATAGTTGGTTCAAAAAAGCAATTAGCATTTAATTGTAAAATGAAATAGCACTTTACCTTTGGATGTACAGAATATGAAGCTGTGATGAAGTTATAAACAACAAAGTGTTTGTCGATCGAGGGGAGTGTGTGGTTCATTATATCATGTTGAATCTAATGTTGAATAACAGCAATGGAGAACCGTTGTGAAGTTTGCGACCTGGTGATAACAACATCAGTCTTGTTACTGAATCTGATCTTGAATAACTGGCACGAAGAATTTGTGAAGTTTCCAAGTTGGCTTCTCACAATACCTTTAGTCTTGTACTAGATTTTGATCTAAAAGAACAGCCATGAAGAATACTGAATAGAGCTTCTGGAATGTTAGATGTTTCTCCATGAGGTGTTGCAAGCTGATATTAGCATTTGCCATGTTGGTTAAAAATCTGGATAATCTGCAAAGCATGACTTGAGGTCAAAAGCCAATAAATTCACAAAACATTCTCCCTGTGATTGTGCTTGTTAGCATCTTCCCTTCTCTCTTAATTGCAAACCTTTACTTTCCCTTTACGTTTTACATCTAGCTGCATCGACATCAATTTGGTCTCCAATACAACCATATGGTATTCAAATAAATTGAATGGAATTAACTCTTCCATTACACCCGGTACAAAAACAATACCCCACTTGGCTGAAGTTCTTACTGTGACCACTGTTTTTCCCACTCTCATGTTGCTGTGGATCACTAACGAGAATGTGTCCATGTATGGTATCTCTTTTATAACTGCCTCCTGCATATCACGAAAAAATTGAGGACTTGAAAAAGTTAATCCTCTTAAGATAAAATCTATTCTCATATATACCCTTGTCATTGACCTGCAGCTGAGATCTTCCTGGGGCATTGGGTTTCTGCAGTGTTGAAGAGGATATGGTGGATGGCTTCCCATATGAGGTGCCTGAGGAATACCAGAGTATGCCTCTATTGAAGGGAAGAGCAACTGTGGATATGAAGGTCAAGGTCAAAGACAATCCCAATACAGACGAGTTTATGTTCAGGATTGTTCTAGATGGTTACAATGCACCAGTAACTGCTGGGAACTTTTTGGACTTGGTGCAACGGCACTTCTATGATGGAATGGAAATTCAAAGAGGTAAAATGCCTTAAAACATTGTATAAGAAAAAAGTTGAGCTCAACTATAAATCACTCTGCCTTTGGACTGTCTTTTACTATAATTATTTTCACACTAGCAGGATCAGACTTTAAATTTGCATTTCTGAATATTAAGGCGAGTTCATTTGTACTCGCAAAATGGTGCTAAAATTGCTTCACTTCAATGTAATATCACTATCACTATCATACATAAATTGAAAGTGTTTCCATTAGTTTGAGATTTTGTTTATGTAAATACCTTTGAGATTTCCTTGGACTTACTGCAGCGGATGGCTTTGTTGTTCAAACCGGGGATCCTGAAGGTCCTGCAGAGGGTTTTATTGATCCTAGTACAGAGAAAACTCGGACAATACCGTTGGAAATCATGGTCAATGGAGAGAAATCACCATTCTATGGGGCAACTTTGGAGGTAATGCCCACTCCCACACAAGCACTCGTATATCTTGGACTAAGAATACAAAGATCATGAAGAAAGAAGTCTTAATTTCATCACATTTTGTCTCTAATATGGTGTATATTTTATCCAGTTTCATGTTATAATTGTACTGAATCTATTGTCTGATTTCGGCTCTCTTTACCCAATGGTTCAGTTGACTGTCACTTGACTTTGTGTTCATCTCACTTGAATTAGCAGTTCTAAGAAATCTTTAACCCCTCACATGGCATGGTCATACCTTTTTTTTTTCTTTTCCGGTTTAAAGGTTTTAGCCTTTTACCATGGACCTTGAACTAAACAATTATTTGAATTTGGTCAATCAATTTATAATTTTAGGAAATACATGCAGCTCACTTTAACTGTGTGAAAGCTTGACTCTGGTAGATTGAAATTCATAGTAGTCATTATTAAATAATTATCTTAACCTAAAAATATAAGCTATGAAGTGAAACTTTAAAAATGATTTATATTACTTTTCAACATGTTTTCAAGTGGAAGTCCTTTAGTTAGATGAATGTGATGAGATTTGAACTTATAACCGTTTGTTCATCTTCTAATACCATATGAAGTAACCATCCTAACTCAAAAACCTTAAGCTAAGTGGAGCTCTAAAAATGGTTTTTATTACTCTTTAACACTCATTGCAGCTGATGAAAAATAAGTATTCCTAGTACTGGCGATAGATTCTTCTGAATAAGTGCCTTAATTTGTGCGGTGCCACAATGTTCAAATTCTTCTTACTCATCTCAATATAGCATAAAAAATTGCAATTTTCATTAGTTTTGGGTATTTCCTTGTATTTTCCATGAAGGCATATATTGTGTGTTTATTTCATTTTCCCCTCTTGTTTCTGAAAATATGTGATTTTGCAAGATTTTCTGATATTATTGCTATGTTTCTTGACAGGAGCTTGGTTTATACAAGGCTCAGACGAGGCTTCCATTCAATGCATTTGGAACAATGGCCATGGCCAGAGATGTGAGAACTTGATTTTTGAAATCTCTCACGTGTGTGCTCTCCGGTGATTCCAATATTCTGAAAGATTAACCGGAAGTTGGGTTTTTTTTCTTACAGGAGTTTGAGAACAACTCAGCTTCAAGCCAGGTATTCTGGCTACTAAAAGAAAGTGAGCTAACTCCCAGCAATGCAAATATATTGGATGGTCGATATGCTGTCTTTGGTTATGTTACGGAAAATGAGGATTATTTAGCAGATCTCAAGGTTGGAGACGTCATAGAGTCCATTCAAGTGGTTTCTGGCCTCGATAATCTGGTTAACCCAAGCTATAAAATTGCCCGTTAGTCCATTCAGTACCTGATATTGCCTCCGGGAGTTCGGTGACAGCTTGCAATGACGTCCCTGAGCAGATTTTAAGCTTGTTTTCTGTTGATTTCATTATATGACTACAACCTTTCATCTCCAGTGACTCGTAGCTTTCCACCTGAGAATTTATTTATTCTTCGCATTGCGTCCTTGACCACAAGCATTGTTATGTATATCTCTATGTGTGTGTGTGTGTGTTCTTTGGCTGTTAGGTGTGACGTTTCGGATTCCATGAACCGAAACATTTAAGCTACAATTAATGCACTAATTCTTCTCATCTTCTTCTCCGGTAGAAACCTGAACTTCTTGAAAAAGAAACGAACCAAGAACCCTAAGCTTCCTTTCAATCCTGGAAATAACATCCTCACACTTTGCTCTACAAAACCTTCCTTTATTGCTTGAATTACAAAAGGTCTATCTGTAATGATTTCGAAGTACAAAGCAAACCATATAGTAGTAATGAGTTCTTAGTGGAGTTTTGTGGAATCTGCATATACTAACAATAAGTGTTAATTGAACGAATTCACAAAACACAAAAGGCTTGGGGTCAATTTAATTATTTATATGAATGTTAACTAGCTTAACATATGCTTTTTAATTGTTTGGTTACAAGTTTTTTTTTTTTAATAACAATACCATGAGGGTTTGTAGGAGTATTTTTTATTTGGAAATATATTAAAATAATATTTTTTAAAATTTATTCTTGACATCAGCATAAATGATCTAAAGACACAAATTAATTTTAATATAATTAGAATTTTTAAAAAATACACTTTAATTGCATTTCTAAATGCACACCCCTATAATATTATAGTTACCATGTATATTGTGTAGGTCATTCTATAAAATCTCATTAAACATAATGAAAGAAAAATATCTATAAAAATCCCAAAACATGTTTAGAGTTTCAATATTGATGTTGAAAAATTAATTAAATAATTCCATTGACGGGATTGAATCCAGGTCTCTGGACAAAAAAAAATTTTTTCAGTATATTTTATGATTTAATTTAAAACTTGAATTAAATAAAAATACTTATGATGAGGGGATTTCAAGTTTGAACTACTATATTAAATTTAATAACAATACTGAAAATTCTAGATAATGTTTTTTTTTTTTTTTTTTATATTCCAAAAAAATCTTCATGTGCAACAAAAACATAGACAATAAACTAGTTTATACCAAATAAAAAATATATTTTTTTTGAAAAGCATGAAAAATATAGGATCGATGATTATAAATATATCCAGAAACAAAAATCCATCGTGTGCCTACTATGATTAATGCATATTAATTGGGTATCAAAAGCTCATTAAGAAAGGGTGTATAGGGCCCGCCCATCCATCATATTTATCAAGGAGGATTCTACAGATCATGAAATAGAACACAAATAGCCTACAATCATGCTAATTATCTTGTCATTCATTTGTAATTATTCTGTCATTCATTTGTAATTACACCAGATACAATGCTCATTAAACACAACTGTAACAGTAGCGTAGATTCAGCATAAACGTTTGAACATTCCTTACATAAACTCTCTGTCATTGTAAATATAAGAACTGTTCTCATCTATTCAAATAAGCTATTGAAGCATTGTCTGTAATCTTTTTCTTTATGGTATCAGAGCATCAAATTTCTAACGAGACAACAATCCAAGCACCTACAATGTCTGCCTCTCCAAATCAGACCTCAACTTTCTCTCTTCAACCCCAACCCTCTTCCACAACAAACAAGCCACTCATTGCTCTCAATATCACTGCACAAATCAATGAAAAATTAACCCCCTCTACTTTTCTCCAATGGCGTGCTCAGTTTGAAGCACTTCTCATAGGGTATGATCTGCTCAATTATGTTGAAGGCACGTTTTCATGTCCTTCCTCCTCTGGTTCCACTGTTGATGAGCTACACAAGAGCCACTGGATCAAACAAGATAAACTCATCTTGAGTGCTATTTTAGCCTCCACTTCCTCCTCAATAACACCCCTCATTGCCACGGCTCCAACATCTCATGGAGCTTCGAAAAAACTCAAAACTCTATATGCTAGTAGATCCAGAACTCGTGATATGCAGTTGAAGGAGGAGCTCACTTTAATTCAACGTGGACATCGATCAATCATAGACTATCTCCATGCTGTTAAGAAATTGGTTGATGAAATCGCCATTATTGATCATCCAATTTCGGATGATGACCTAACTCCCTATGTGCTAAATGGATTAGGTTTGGATTTTCGAGAGATTGCAGGACCTATCCGTGCCCGGGAGTCCTCTCTCAACTTTGAAGAACTACATGATCTTTTAGTCAGTCATGAGGCGTATTTAAGACGCCTGGAAGCTGCAACACAGAACATGGTTGCCTCTGCCAATTACACGAAGACAAAGCAATATGTGCAAGGAGGATATAATCAGGGCTCCTCACGGCACAACAGGCCGCAATCTCAACGCGGACCTCACAGTTTCAGTCTAGGATGAAATTCCAATGAGGCTCACCGTGATAGACACAACTCCAATTACAACTTTGGCAGGCCCACTAATTTTAATCAGCGTTATCAGCCTAAATGCCAACTTTGTGATCAATTTGGCCACACTGCCAAGTTCTGCTCCCACTCAAATTCCTCCAATCTTTCTGCAAATTGTGCCACATCATCCACCGGCAAAGATAAAAATTGGCTTCTTGATTCTGCAGCCTCTCACAATATCACAAGAGATCTCTCTAATCTTTCTATTCATTCTGAATATGATGGCACTGATGAAGTCCTACTTGGTGATGGTTCAGGTTTAGTAGTCTCACACGTTGGTTCTTTGGCTTTACACTCCCCCAATCGGACTTTCCTTTTACGCGACACCTTTTGTGTTCCAAATCTTTGCAAAAATTTAATCTTTGTTCATCATCTTACAAAACAAAATAATGTGTTTGTTGAATTTCACCCCTTTTATTTTCTTGTGAAGGACACGATCACGGGGACGACACTGCTAAAAGGAGCATGTAACGATGGCATCTATACCTTCCCCACATCAATGGTTCCTATCTCCTCTAAAAAGGTTGCAAATGTTCATGTACGAACATCACTTGATCGATGGCACAAGCACCTTAGGTATCCTTCTAATAAAATTGTTCACAATCTTATCAACAATTTTTCCCTTCCTATTACATCAAAACAAAAGTTGCCTTCATTATGTCATTCCTGCTCTATTAATAAAGCACATCAACAACCATTTCATGTCACAAGTCTTAAAAGCCATGCACCACTTGATATTATTTACACTGATGTGTGGGGTCTTGCTAGTTATACTGGTTTTGATGGATCCATATATTATCTTATTTTGGTGGATCATTATACTAAATATACATGGTTTTATCCAATGGTCACAAAATCTGGTGTCTCCACCATTTTTCCACTTTTTAAAAAGGTTGTGGAAAATTGTTTTCAAAAAACTATCAAAACACTGTATTCTGATAATGGTGGCGAATTCATTACTTTAAAATCATATCTCTCAACTCATGGCATATCCCACTATACCACTGCTCCCCACACACCTCAACAAAATGGTGTTTCTGAACGTCGCCACCATCATCTAGTTGAAACAGGTCTAACTCTTCTTCATGATGAAAATCTTGATTTCTCGTATTGGTCGTATGCTTTTCAAACTGCATCTTATCTCATAAATTGGCAACCCACACCCCTTCTCCATGGCAAATCACCACTAGAAGTTCCTTTTGGTCAACCTTCAAATTATTTGAAACTAAAAAAATTTGGGTGTATTTGCTACCCGCTTACCCGGCCCTATAATTCAAATAAAATGCAGCCCAAATCCCAAACCTGCATTTTTCTTGGGTACTCTTTAACGCAAAATGCATACAAATGTTTTGAACCTACAACAAATTTTTTTTTTACTTCATGACACGTGCTATTTGATGAACATCAATATTTCTTCAATCCGTCCATTCCCGTGCCTTCCTCTTCACCTCACACATCGTCAGAATCTCACACATGGCTTCCTCTCCCTCATGTTCCCTCAGTGCCTGTTCCTCCACCATCAAACCAGAACCGCCAGCACCAGGAAGGTCCACCTGCCATCGTTACATTCTCTTCAGGTAATCTCGACACCCCTTCCTCTTCACCTGAGATTCCCCCCGCTGATATGCCTAGCTCCTCCCCATCACCTAGTTTCCCTCCAGCCTCTTCCCACTCTCCTCACCCTATTCTTCCTGCAGCACCTGAACCTCTCCACCGCACCCACCACATGACCACTAGATCCATGAACCAAATCTTCAAGCCCAAACAACTCAACACCATATCCAAATATCCCCTCCCTCAAACCATTGAGCCAACAAGTGTGAGTCAAGCCTTGTCTCAGCCTCACTGGCATACTGCCATGTCTCATGAACTTACTGCTCTCATAAAACACGACACTTGGGACTTGGTTCCACCTCCTTCAGGTTGTCAACCAGTGGGTTGTAAATGGGTATTCCGCACCAAACATAAAGCAGATGGATCAGTGGATCGTTTCAAAGCCCGATTAGTCGCCAAAGACTTTCAGTCCCGTGGTTAAACCAGCCACCATTAGAGTTGCTCTTTCTATTGCTGTCAAGCATGCGTGGGAACTGCGGCAAATGGACGTTCACAATGCTTTTTTAAATGGTGCACTAACTGAAATTGTGTTTATGCAGCAGCCCCCCGGTTTCAAGAATTTTTCCAAGCCTCATTATGTTTGCAGATTAAACAAAGCACTCTATGGCCTCAAACAAGCCCCGAGGGCTTGGTATACTACTCTTAAATCTGCCATTCTTCAGCTGGGTTTTTAGAACTCCAAGGCCGACTCCTCTCTTTTCATTTATAAGAACAACTCCACTATCTGCTATCTCTTAGTATATGTGGATGACCTTGTCTTTACAGGGAATGCTCCATCATTTGTGCACTATGTTATTCAACAACTTGGTGCTCTGTTCTCCCTCAAAGACATGGGTTCACTTCATTATTTCCTAGGCATTGAAGTTATTCCCACTCCAGTCGGTTTGCTTCTTTCTCAACATCAGTATGTGCGTGCCCTTTTAGCTACTACCAGTATGAGTGGTGCGAAAAATGTCTCCACTCCTCTGTCATCCACTCAGTCTCTTAAATTGGACGATGGCACCGCTGCTGTGGATAGTTCACATTTTCGTCGCATCATTGGCAGCCTCCAATATCTTACGTTGACGCGTCCTGATATCTCGTTTGCTGTTAATAAACTATCTCAGTTTATGCACAGGCCTACAACAACACACTGGACTACCACTAAAAGACTCCTTCGCTACTTAAAACACACCATCTTTCATGGTCTTCAGCTCCACAAGACTGGCAGCACATCTCTACGGATGTATTCTGATGCTGACTGGGCTGGCAACATTGATGATCGCACGTCTACATCTACTTATATCAGTTTCCTCGGTTTTAATCCTATTTTATGGAGTTCTAAGAAGCAACGGGCAGTTGCACGATCCTTAACCGAGGCTGAATATCGGGCTCTTGCCACTGCGGCCTTTGAAACTGTGTGGCTGTCCACTCTTCTAACAGAACTAGGAGTTCATGCCCCACACTGTCCCCAATTACTATGTGACAATCTCGATGCAACCTATCTCAGTTTTAATCCTGTTAATCACTCGCGCATGAAACACATTCAGATCGATCTTCATTTTGTCCGTGACTTGGTACAGAAAGGCAGTCTTCAAGTCCACCATGTTCACACTTAAGACCAATTAGCTGATCTCTTAAGAAAGCCATTGTCTAGGCAGCGCACTGAGTTATTACGAAACAAGATTAGTCTTGCTAATGGAAGCTCAATCTTGCGGGGGCGTATCAAGGAGGATTCTACAGATCATGAAACGACATACAAATAGCCTACAATCATGCTAATTATCCTGTCATTCATTTGTAATTACACTAGATACAATGCTCATTAAACACAGCTGTAACGGTAGCGTAGATTCAGCATAAACGTTTGAACATTCCTTAAATAGACTCTCTGTCATTGTAAATATAAGGAACCGTTCTCATCTATTCAAATCAGCTATTGAAGCATTGTCTGTAATCTTTTTCTTTAATATTAACGTGCAATCGATCAAGAAACATAAAAACAGAACAAGAACTAATGTTCAAGTTTCATAAATAAAGCGTTACAAAATCCATTGTCCAGTAAAGAAACCGGTATCGCAAGGCTCTTCTTAGCCTATAGTCTCTGCAGGCTCTACCCTCAGCTCTTTAAGCCAGTGTCTTGAACAGAACATGAGACGAATTGGACGAAGTTTACTTCAAGGACGAAGTTTTTCACGGCCCTCGGTACCTGCGAAAACAGAGACAACCTTGAGGCTGATCATGAGGGATCATACCTCCACCCATGGACGTGTCAATTGCCTCTAACATGAAAACAACCACCTCCATCTCCGGCCGTCTGTCTGGATTAGCATCCCAGCATCTCTTCATTATATTCGCAAGAGAGCTCGGGCAGCAACGAGGAATTTCTGGCCTCAGATTCTGTTATAATAGTAGTGATTGTTAAAATTATTATGAACACTGTATTATTATTGCTTCCAATAACTGGTAAAAAAAAAATACTAGGCATCTGGAAAGACAGAGAGAGGGGGTAAAGGGGATATTTTACCAGATTAAAAGAAAGAGAAAAGGGTGGTAATTTGACATAAAAGCTTTGGTTGTGAGGTGAGCTAGATAAAAACAGCCAAAAGGCCTGGATGTTGGTTTCTATGCTAGTAGGTGATGTTTTCAAATTTTGCAGAAAACCAGGTACTGCCATTACCACATATTTTTCTGTAAAAGAAAGAAAAAACATTTAAAACACTTCATCTACCTGTCGCACAACAGCAGATGTCACTTCTGAGAAGCTAAGATCGGGATATGGCATGTCACAGCAGTATATCTCCCACAGGCAGATACCAAAACTGTAGACATCACACTTTCTGTTGTACGGACTGCCATTGAGAACCTGCCCGATCACAATACTTGGATGATAGATAGGATAAAAATGTTATCAAAACTGAAATGAATGCTTGGAAATTTGACGAGTAACTTGAGGAGTTGCGATTCACTGACAATCAACCATTAGAATATGTGGAGCATGCAATTAAAACTAAAAGATATTACTGTTCTTCATGACTCAAAGACTGTTGTTTCATTGATAAAGCACCTTAATATTCAAGGCTCGGAAAAGCAGAGGCTTGTATGCCTTGTAAATTTATACCTCTGGTGCCATGTACCCAAGCGTTCCAGTCTCGCCGGTCATGTCATGAGGATTTGATGCCTCGATGCGAGCAACCCCAAAGTCAGCTAATTTCACTGTACGTGTCTTGTCCAGAAGCATATTTTCAGTTTTGACATCTCTGTGGACAATCTTCTTAGAATGGAGATAGCTCAACCTGTAAGTAATTCCAAATGGCAGCTTCAATAACTTCACATTGCATGGTTTGCTACAATATCAAAGACTGAAAGCATCCAAAATGTAAGCTTTCAATCCACATGATTTGAAAGTCAAAATAAACACAGATGGACGTGAGTATCTGACCCTCTTGCAAGATCTAGTGCCAACTGAACAACCACTTTAAAAGCAAGCTTCCTTCTCCTATTCTTTATGAGGTAAGATTTCAAAGCACCCCCAGGGCAATACTCGACAACAACACAGCAAATGTTACTTGGCATGCCAATGTGACCATTCTCTGTTTGTATGTTTAACTCTGAGGAGCCAATTGTAGCCCCAATAAACTGCAGAAGGGATTTGGCTTGATTCAAAGCAAGAAGATATGAACATGAGCTAAACACTGAAACCTCCATATCGAAGATGTTAACAATATACTTGAAGAAAGTACAAATTGAAATGCTCCGGAAAAACTATGTTCGAAAACATTAAGCTATAAACATATTGAATACATTAAGAAATGTCAGAAATAAAAATAAAAATTAACAACAACGTCAACCACTATTGTCACTACATCTCCAACATTCTCTCGTTAGCATATCATATTTATACGTTTTATCCAATTCTCCATTAAAATTTGCTATCAAGTAACCAAACGAGGGACGCATTAGAAAGGATATCACCTTATTGATTTAAATCTTAAAATTATAGAACAAAGAAAGGTTGCATGTTTTCAAACTTTCTGTTAGGTTTGTATTATCTTGAGAAAGAGGAGAACGTCATACATGAAATGAAATCGTACCTTAGTCACGTTAGGATGATCAAGCTTGTGCCAAACGACAACTTCTTGTGTAAAAGCAGCTCTCAGAGAAGCTACCTCGGCCTCTGATCGGTGTCCTTCCTCCCCCCAATCAAGAAGTTTAACTGGGCCAGAGGAAGAATAAAACACTTAACATACTAACTATTAATTTAGGAATATAGCTCATGACTGGAGTTGTCACAGCCTCTTATGCAAGGCAGCTTTTTCTTATTTTTTTTCTTATTTTTTATCTCACAATTTAATTTACATGAGAAAATAGAGGGAAATAATAAGTAAATAGATAAATTAGTAGGCAGCAGTTTGCCTGATAGCTGGGCAAGGATTTTCTTTGGTGTTTAGGTGGAACATGCACGTGGCGGCTTTATAACTAAGCTCTATCACTTGAGTTGTTCGATGTTGTATTTCTCTTCCACGTAAACATGAAATCTATTATTGAAATTATTTATGAATTCTGTTTTTTATACAAGAGAGGGAAAAATATATACCGAGTAATCTCAAACTTTTTTTTTTTTAATTTCCCGAGAGTAAAGTAAAAGAAGACAACAAAATAATTAAATAATAATAAGTTTGGACACATGAAAGTTAAAGATAAACAGAAGAAAAGGCAATATTTTGTGCAGCAGCCAACTGCCAACTCATACAATCTCGTGAAATCACGGATTTTTGCAAACATGGATCTACAAGGATCCAGGATGATTAAGAGGTACACGCAAGTTGGAGAAAGCAAAACACTTTTCCTCGGCAAACTGCTGGTTTTAAACACAAAGGATGAGATGGTTAATACAAATTAATGGTCTGAATCTGCCATCTTTACGAAGCTTTCCTCAGCAAACCAAGCAGGGAATTCCTAATAATCAACATTTATGCATATTATTTGCTAGAATTCCTTATCGTAAACTTGATAAAAAATATATAATTTTCTGTAATGGAGCCAGAGAACACCCCCTCCCTAGCTTCTAACAGCAACTGCATACCAAATTAGAGCAAGATACATAGAGGACACTAATTTCGCAAACGCAGATAGCTAGTTTCTTGTGTTAATCAACCTACATACATTGGAAATTATATCAATGCACCGGAGGAGGAGGATCGGTAAGACATTTGAAGGTATAAAAAAGGGAATGCATATATATAGATATACGTACCGGCAACATCCTGGCCATCATAAATGCCACGGTGAACGGTGCCAAAGGTGCCACGAGCTATGACACTTTTGATGGTGAGCTTGGAGGGGTCAATCTCCCATTCATGCCTAGTAGTTATGGTTGTACTGTTATTATTCTGGGTGAGTCTTTGCGTTTCTCCTTCTCCTTCGCCTTGATCTCCATCGTTCTTGCTTTTGTTCTTTTCCATCGTCCATGCTCTACTTAAATGCCTTTGCAGTTGTTCGTCCAAGCTCTTGAGATCTATTTGATCTGCTCTCACATACCCATCACCACTTTCACTCTTTTGATCCTTCATCTCTCTTTCTTTCTTCTACTTCTAATATCAGATAGACCACAAGAAATCTTCGATGAGTTATTGAGGAGTGTGCAAACTGGGTCAGAGACAACACGTAACTACTGCCTTTGAACCAGCGTGGGTTTTGGTTTATTATATATCGAGTGTGGTGGTGTCGTTTTACTTTGTTTCTTATCTCAATCTTTAAGCTATACTTGTTCTCGTGACGATGATGATATACCCGTATGGAGCCGTAGCCTAAATAGAGTTTGGTTAATTTTTTTGTTATTTTTAATTTTTTTAATGTATTGATGCTAAAAATAAATTTTTTAAAAATAAAAATTATTATTTTAAGATATTTTTGAGCGATAAATACTTTAAAAACAACCGCTATCATAATATTGTTGTTGTGATTATGGCATACTGATGAGTGACTGAAGACTAAACTAGCATTACCATTGTAGCTTTAGCCACCGTTTGTTTTTACAGTGCAAAAATACTTTTGAAAAATTTAATTTTTTTAACTTGAAATTTTTTGTTTTGTGTTTTTAAATAGTTTTAATGTGTTGATGTCAAAAATAAATTTTTAAAAATAAAAAAAAATATTATTTTGATATATTTTCAAGTGAAAATCACTTTAAAAAACAATTGCTACCATAATGTCAAATGCTACCATAATGCCAAATGGACTATTACTAGTGTCCCAGGTCCGATTCTCACTTAAGAGCGTGTTTGAAATTATGGTTGAGATTGTTTTTTAAAATGTTTTTTACTTTGAAATATACAAAAATAATATTTATTTTATTTTATAAAATTTATTTTTTGACATTAGCACATTAAAACTAACCAAAACATAAAAAATAATAATTTAAAACTAAAAAATTTTAATTTTTTTTCAAAAACACAATCCAATCACAATCTCAAACATTGTTTAGCTGTCTACTACAATTGCAATAAGTCAAATCATTAAAGTAACTAATGAAAATATGTTTTAAGAGCTAGTTTACCAAACCAAGCATAAATATTTGTTTGGTAAATGATTTAAACTATTTTTTAAAAAACTTTTCACTTGAAAAAAATTAAAATTTTTATGTATTTTTCAATAATTTTGATTTGTTAATATTAAAAAAGTATTATTTTAATATATTTTTAATTAAAAAAAACTTATACAAAAATATCATATATTATATTACCAATTTACGCGCTAAAATCTTTAAGTTTCTTCTTACATAATATGTAATAGAACCCTACGATGCCTTTTTCTATAAGTTCAATTTCAATGTCATTGTCCTTCAATTGATGACATGATGGTACATATGCTTTACATTTATTTACTCTTATAAGTATGTACTCAACTGAACATGGAGATACTTTCTAGGTTACCCTTAGTATATTATAAATAAAGTTAAAAGGTGTGTAAAAAGCATAGTTTTGCTTACCCCCATTAATATTGTGAATTATAATAGTAATATATAGTATTGATTTTTTTTTTTGGGTGCATTTTGACCCCTCCCCTTTTTTTTTTTTTTACTTTGGTTATTGATTATTTTATTTAGTCCGTATATGATATATTTTTGGGGGCTTAGAGTTATAATCTATTTTAATTTGCTTTTTAGATGGTTATTTCAATATAAACAAATATCATAGCTTTATGTTGGTATTAGAAAATTATCCCAGCATTGCAGTATGATCTATTTTTTATAAGAAAAATTTTAGTTAAATAAAAAATTATTTAAAAAAAAACTAGGTTAATAAACTTTGTGGAGTAATAACCTGGTTTTGCAAGTTTGGCGAAATAAAATATTGTGAATTATAATAGTAATATATAGTATTGATTTTTTTTTGGGTGCATTTTGACCCCTCCCTTTTTTTTTTTTACTTTGGTTATTGATTATTTTATTTAGTCCGTATATGATATATTTTTAGGGGCTTAGAGTTATAATCTATTTTAATTTTTTTTTAGATGGTTATTTCAATATAAACAAATATCATAGCTTTATGTTGGTATTAGAAATATTATCCCAGCATTGCAGTATGATCTATTTTTTATAAGAAAAATTTTAGTTAAATAAAAAATTATTTGAAAAAAACTAGGTTAATAAACTTTGTGGAGTCAATAACCTGGTTTGCAAGTTTGGCGAAATAAAATATTGTGAATTATAATAGTAATATATAGTATTGATTTTTTTTTTGGGTGCATTTTGACCCCTCCTTTTTTTTTTTACTTTGGTTATTGATTATTTTATTTAGTCCGTATATTATATATTTTTGGGGGCTTAGAGTTATAATCTATTTTAATTTTCTTTTTAGATGGTTATTTCAATATAAACAAATATCATAGCTTTATGTTGGTATTAGAAAATTATCCCAGCATTGCAGTATGATCTATTTTTTATAAGAAAAATTTTAGTTAAATAAAAAATTATTTGAAAAAAAACTAGGTTAATAAACTTTATGGAGTCAATAACTTGGTTTGCAAGTTTGGCAAAATAACCGTGGTTGCCCTAGTTTGCGGGATTAGCAGGGTCTTTTTTTTTTCTTTTTAATTGAACTCGATTATGTGGTTGCCTAATTTTTCTTTTTATCATATAGTTAAAAAAACATGTTATATAATTTTAGAAAGTTCATGGGCCTATTGATGGGTATGACGAGTTTAATGTTTTTTTTATATATAATTTTTTTTTGATTTCATCCTTTGATATTAGACTGATTGAGAATTGAGTTTCATTATTTATTTCATTTTTTTTTATATAAGATTATAATAGTCTTTTTTTAAAAAAGTCTTACTATTGGTTTAATGTTCGATTTTACGATCATCTATTTTTGTTATCATATAGTTAAATAAACAATGGTTTAGAAAAAATAACAAGTTATTAATTCCAATGTACCTGGTTTGTAGGTTTCATATGTTGACTCAAGTTACCTAATTCACAGGTTTAGTAGGTTTATACATCAAACTTATTATGTTTTTAATTTTTTTTTAATTTTTTGTCCTTTAAGTTTTCTAATATATTTTTTTTATTTCACTCTTATTCAATATTGAATTGGTTGAGAAATGTAATTCGTGGTTTATTTTTTTCTACTTTCTATAGGATTATCATGATCTCAAATAAATAATTTTTTTAAGTTGATGCTTGATTTTGAAAGCATCTAATGTTATCATAAAATTAAACAAAAATAATTTACAAAAACAATAAAGTTATTAAACCTATTGAAGTCCATAACCTAGGTCACAGGGTGACCAAGATCAATCTAATCTAGCATCGTCTCAATATAAACAAAATTGTTGTCTTAAAGTATTTTTAAAAGCTATGTTATATTTTTACAGGTTATCCAAGTTGTTTTTGAACCTATTAAATTGAGTGATTCACTTTGGATAAGCTCCCATGCGGTTTAATTTGAAACTCAAGATAGACAAGGAGTTGAGTTGACAAGTTTCAAGATCAAACTGTTTGATTGGATTTAATGATACTGCCAAAAAAATCTTCATACTCTTAATATTTGTTTTAAGTTTAGAAAAAGAATAATTTGACCCATAACAAAGTGCAGACAAATATGCTAGTAATACACTAAAAGAACTTGGGGTTTTTCCTTTCTACTTGTGATGCAACTCTTTTTTCTTTTTAATGTTTTCATCCATCTTTTTAGAATTTCATCCTCATATTTTTTTTCCTTTGATTTGATCACTACTGGGCCTAAATCTATGAGATAAAGCTTTAAAATATTGTTGAAAGATAAAATTAAAAGTGAGAGAATCACAATCTAAAACATGGTGAAAATGCATAACCAATCAAAGTTTTTAGAATTTTAATTTTCTTCTAAAGGTTTATTTTGTTTGTTTTCCAATTCTTGGGTTTGAGATAGGAGAGAGAAACTCATTGAAAAATGATGAAATTGTCGTATAACCCTAATCTGAGCACAAAAAAGAAAGGATCTTTATGTCAATAAGTTTTTATTATCAAGATGAGTTCATTGAATGTGGTTTTTATCTCTAAACATAGCAGGTAAGGCATATTGGGTTTAGTTTTGATTTTTGGGATTCAATTTATTTTTATTTTTTGGAGTGATTTTAGAGTATTTTGGGCTTATTGCATGGTTTATATAGGTTTTTATGGCCTTTTTTTATGTTTTTTTTTTTTTTCGGGAGATAATGGGTTGAAAAATGAATTTTTAGTACAAACCCCCCCTAATTTTTTGATTACCATAGTGGTGATCGGATTCTAGGCAATAACCTAGAAGGTGACCTATCACTCATTTTTTTTTAAAAAAAAGAAGCGGATGATTTTTCATTCGCTATAACATAAAAATAAAAAAACAAGGCATAAGATAGGGGTGGTAGGTCCATGTGCACGTGTTTTTTTTTTTTTTTAAAAGGCTAGGCATGCTAGACCACTTAAGGCATGCCAAGCCTTTTTTTTACTTTGATTATTTTTGTCTGTTTTTATCCTTTAACATTAGGTTTTTATTGATTTTTTTTCAAATTTATCCTTAAATATTTAGTTGATTTTAAATTGGTGTTTATAATTTGTTTTAATTTACTTTTTTATGAGATTTTTATAATCTCAAACAAATGTATTGAAGAAATATAAGTTAATGAATGATATCTTTATCTACCTTTCTAGAGATTTATTTAATGATTTTGTTAGTGTATAGCCTTATAGTCAATCGGTTGGCTACACATGATACTAGCTTTGTTTATGTAAAGCATATATATTAATAATAAATAATTTCTCTTTAATATTTATTTATGTTTGATTAATAAATCTAGAGAATAAATAAATTTCTTAAGATAAAAATGCTATGCAAGGAAATTATAAAGTGATAGAACGTAGGTACACTAACCTAACCCGCATGATAATTTCATACGGAGAGATCACTTGTGTCTATGAAAAGGCTCATATGATAGTTATGTAAGTAATCCTTAAAATTAATATCACTAAGTTATTTTATATAGAAAATATTATGCCTTGATTCTGACTACACATTAGCTTAATCAAAGGTAACAACAAGTTGATATTAGGTATAATATAAATTATATAAAGGCATTTGATTGATTAAGAGATGATTCATCACCCTAGATGAATTAGAAAAAAAAAATAAAAAAATCCACATGTTCTCGAATAATAATGATTGTGAAATCCTTGCATAAGGTAGAATGATATTTGAAAAGAGTTTTAAATCTCATTCAAGTAATCAATGACTATAAAGTTCAAATATGATTTGGAAGAGTAAATACACTTCATGCTCAAATATTCGAATAAAAACTTCTTGATGAAGAGATAATAATTCACACTAAAACTTGATCACATAAAAGTTAAGTCAAACCATTTATGAATTTTCTAATATTTAGGGATCATAAAACATTGCTAAAGGGTGTTCTTAAATATAAATAAATCAATTACTAAATTTATAATAAATTAAATAATTTAATTTATTAAATCTTATTTTATTTAGGATTGTTAGTTACATTTAAGTTAACATTTTAGGGAACCTCATGATTCATATACAAGTAAGAATCATTGATAAATAAGTTAAGATGAGATGATTAATCAAATGAGACTTGATTGTAAATAAGTTTTTAGAAATTAAGGACTATAATATAATTTATATAAGGGATTATAATTCTAAATCTAAAAAAAAATCAAGTAGGGACTTCTTTGCATAAATCTCTAAAATTATTCTAAAATAATAAATGTGATATTATTTAGAGGGCAAAGTGACATTTTTTTCATTCATAGAGTTGTCAGGGTTTCCCTATAAAAAGAATGTTATGTCTCATATTGTTTTTTGTTTAGAACATACATTACAAAAACAACTAGAAAAAAAAAAAAAAGTTAGCACTTAAGGCATAACAACCTCTCTATCTTAAAAGAGTTTTTTGAAATTTTTTTATCTTGTGATTCATATGGATTATTGTTAGAAATTAGATAGTTGAATGACTTATATTTTGCAATAACTCATCCATTAAAAGTTTTATAAGATACTAGAATATAACTTCTTTAGTTGCATTAGCTTTTTAAAGGTATGGAAATGCAACTTTATGATGCAACACTATAATAATCAAACTGCTATCCAAAACTGCTCACAATTATGTTTTTCATTAGCATACTAACAGCCTGTTTGGGAGTGTAGTTGTGGTTACGGTTGCTTTTCAAAGTACTTTTCGTGCCAAAATGCATCAAAATGATGTTTTTTTTTTTGTTTTTTTAAAAAATAATTTTTGGGATCAGTGTATCAAAACAATCCAAAACATACAAAAAAATTAATTTTTAACAAAAACAAATTGAATTTTTGTGGAACGCGGTTTGCTCCGTGTTCTCAAATGATGCATACATACATAAAGAATGATTGTCAATTATCCAACAACGTATTGTACATGGTACTATGTGTTATCCTTTATTGCATTAATTTATCATCCTTATAGATATTTTCATAAAATTCTTATCTATTGATACCTTTCAAGATTTAGTTTTCAAGCTCAAGGTCGTGTCATGTAAAATCCCGAAACAAAAAAAATTAAAATTATATTATATACATGATAAATAAAAGTAATAATTAAGAAATTAAAATAGGAAAATATGAAGGACATAAGGAATGTGACTCAAATTGTTAAGAAAAGGAAAGTATGGAACCAATGTATAATTAGGAAGAATGAGGGCTATAAATACCCCATTCATTCCTTTTTCATGGCCAGCTGGAAACTAAAGAAAAAGGAGGGGGGAAGAGTGCAGATTTTATTCTTCAAAATAGAGGGAAAACACCAAATCACTTAGGATTATACAAACCTAGAACCTCCAAATAGAGATGACAACCAACAACAAGGACTCTGACAAGGATAAAAAAAAGTGTAGAATTGAAGAAAAATAGGAGAAGGGGCGACTACAAGGCTTTAGAAGAGGGGCCAAAATCTTCAATTTACATGAACTGAAATCCTGAAATTTCTAAAGGTATGGACACTAGACTTGATTGTATAAAACAAGTTACCAATTAATTAGGAATTATACACAAATTTCATATTTTATAAATTAGGATTCTTGAAGGAAGATTTAAGGGAAATGTAAAAATTCATAGAATGAGTTTAGTAAGCTAACATAAGTGGCCACTCATGTGAGGATAGAATGAGGGAGGAAAGGGATTCTAAAATTTGGGGTTAATAAGCACTTATGGCACACGTAAAATATAGATAATGAGTGAGTGTGGTAAGAAAAAAATCAGCTAGAAAAAAAAGGTGATCCTTTGTTCCCTTAGACTAAGATCGGCTAAGAGCCAAATAAAAGGAAAAAAAAAAAGAATTCTGGTGTATTATGTATTTGTTTTAGGCATGAACCAATTATAGTAGAAAGCTCACTTGAGAATCATCGAAGAATTTTTGATAGATTCATCACTCTCATTCTAGGGGATATTCGGGCCTTAGAACGATAAAATTTAGGAAACACCTCTCATGGAAACTGTGGTCTGATATGTTAGCTTTCCAACAAAACCAACCTCGCTCAATTTAGAGCTCTAGAGCTCCAATGAGAATTAATAAAATGGGGGGATATATAGGGCAGGTCCCACCAAAATTCTATATAAGGAAGTTGATGGTCAATGACTTAAAACAATGAAATGTAAAGAGTAAATGTTATTATTGTTGCCTTGCTCTTTGCGAAATGGAAACTAGCCATGAACTAATGTGGTGTACTTGTGAATTCAGGAGATACCATAGGGGGAGTACAACTACAACAAGGGAATGGAAATCGAGCATTGGTGGCAGGTAGGTGTCCCACACCTATAGGAGTTATTAGTGTCGACAACGACCTTCTCAAAACTTGGGGGTGGATAAGGAAATGGGTAAATCAGAAGAAGATTAATGTTTAATAATCGAAAAGAAAACCATAAGTAGGTTGTGGCAGGATAGGCTTTATATGTAGTAAAAGAAGTGTCAAATGTGATTCTTCTTTTTCGGATCAATTATGATTATGCCTTTTCAAGTGGATACTTGTATGAGTAGATACATGTAGTAGTGATCCTCCATAATTTTATTGTATTTTATTTATTTAATATAATTATCCTCTTATTTTGATGTTGTAGGTCCTTCTCATTCTGTCAAGAGTAGTGTCCTAAGTGTCTAATTCTTTTGCATGAATTAGGAAATTAGCATTTCCAATTCTTTTGTATGAATTAGGGATTTCATGTTCTTAATTCCTTTTATATAACTTAGGGGTAACATCTTTGTTTCTTCTGTATGAACTTGGAATGAAACAGATATTGTTGTATTTGCTTTAGATAATTATGTGACTAGAACAATGTTAGTATTCCCTTATATTTATCTTAGAGACCTTTAGGATTTTATGCTTGTCATATTAATGTTATCAATCAATTTTATTACTATTAATTTGTGCTGTAAATTATATGTTTGAAATGAATCCATGGATTTTATTATATTGTGACTAATAATAATTGTGGTCGCGATGTGACATAGATATACGATGATTATGGAATGAATATGAGATATGTGCAGGATGAATATAAGGCTCTATCGAAATTTTGGTAGAAATTTCATTACGGTGTAAAATAAATCAAGATTAAAAAACAATTACCTATAAAATTCAGTAATTTTAATTGCCTTGGCCAATTTTGGAATTAAGAATGTTACATGTCAACCTTACCACCTTAAGTTCAAGGGGGAATATTAGATAATATTAGTTATACTTGGGGTTTTATTTTTTTTTTATATATATATATATATATATATAATAAGTTATAATTTAGTTTTCATATTATAATTTTATATTAGTGGAAGGTCATTATGATGGTATTTTAAAATTTGTAATGAGTCTCATATTTGGTGTGTGTGTATATATATATGAGTCTTATACAATTGTTTTCAAAGTAATACAAACAAACTCTTTTCATTCTTTTATTTTGTTAGTTATAAGCAAATGCTACCTATATGTAAGATGTTTAACAACTCTTATATGTAAGGTTAATAATGAGCATTCTTAAATGTAGTGTGAAAGGGTAATATAATGTATTGAAAAAGATAAGAATGTGGTGAAAATCACATAAAAAAAGAGAGAGAAGTGTACTAAGTTCATAGGGGAGCTAATATGCATGAAGTGAGAGTAAGAAGTTGTGCACACTTACTCTTGCAGTTAACAAGTGTACCTCCCTGATGGTTGGTGCTTGCGCTTATGAGCCTTTACCTAAAAGGCTTGGGTTTGCATGAGTTCCTTTCTAATATGGGTGTATGCTTGTTTTCTTTAATCTTTTATTGGGATAAGATGGCTTAAGTTGATATTGATATTTTGAAGGTCTCCAACAATCCATGATATTATAAATTACAGTCAAGATTTTGTAATGGTTATATAAACAATCAAATACTTTACATGTTATTTTAATATACCCTATAACCAATTGGTTGGTTACATGTGACATTATTATATTTATATAAATATATATTTATTATTAATAAAGACTTAATATATCTTTTAATATCTATATAATATCATATTAATGAATCTAATATTTGATTTATGAATCTGAAGTAAATATAAGGTTTATAGGACAAAAATGCTTTGCAAAGAAAATTATAAAGTTGTTATAATTATGAGATTTTTATTGAATCAAAGTATTGTTCCTAAAATATTTCTATAGTTGATACTCTCTTAAATATTGGATATTCATTAGAGCCATAAAAACTGATACATGTTATGTTTTTTCGTTTATGAAAAAAAGCAGTTGTTCTCATAAATTGAGATATAAGAGATATCTAGAACTAATATGTAGGTGCTTGTCATAAAACATGAACACTAAACTAATCCGCATAAGAATTTTATATGAAGAAATCATCTATGTCTATGAAAATGGTCACATGACAGTTATATAAGTGATCCTTAAACTTGAGATCACTAAGTTATCTTTTATAGAGAATGTTATGTTTTGATCCTATTACATGTTATCTTAGTAGAGGTAACCAAATGACATACATTGAGTATAACATGAATTATAAGAAGACACTTGAGATCAAGATAGTATTCATCACCCTAGGTAAATTAAGAAAAATATTTTATTTATTCTCAAATAGTATTGTTAAGAAATTTTAGGCCAAGGTGGAATGAGATTGGTTTCAAATCTTATTCAAATGATCAATGATTAATATGTAGAAAACAAGCATGATTTAATATGTCATACATACTTCATGCTATAATGTTAAATTTGAACATTATTGATGAAACAATATTAATTATACTGATAAACCGGTTACTAAAAGATTAAGTCAAACCACTAATGATTTTTTTAACATTTGAAGTATCATGAGACATTGTTAGACGATACACCTGATCTTCAAATATAAATTAATCAATTGTTGGATTGATAATAAATTAAATTATTTAATTCTATTTAATTAGAATTATAATTTATATTTGGGTCAATATATTAGGAATTTAACTGGTCACACACATTAAGAACCATTAGTAAGAAATTAAATTGGGATGATTTAATTAAGTATGACCTAATTAAAATATATTTTGGAAATTAAGGATTATAATATAATTAATACAAGGATTATATTTCTAGATCTAGAAAAATCAAGTAAGGACTTGATTAAGTTAATTTATAAAAAAAAATTGAATTATTATATGAATATTATTCAGGGGACAAATTGATATTTTATTAATTTATAGGGTTTTTCAGATTTTCTTATAAATAATAAGTTATGCCTTTTATTTTTTAAGGATTATTTGTTAGACAAAAAAAACTATGTAAGTCACAAAATATATAAAGAAATAACACTCTATGCATATCCTATCTCTCCTAAATAGAGATTAGGAGATTTTTCACAAGTGGTTCATATAGATTACCGTTAGAGATAAAATAATTGAACTCTTTTGGTTTACAATAACCAAACTTTTGAAGAATTATTTCAAATTAAAGAAAATTAAATATTTATGTAATAAATTTTTATATAACTTTAAATCTTTCTAATGAGATTTTATAAATACTCGAATAATTTTATTTTATTATTTTTACTAGGGGTAAAATATTAGAAACCCAACATTATAGGAATAAAGCTAGCAATGTCACTCCAAGAACATACATTTAGGAGCAGTAAAAAAAATTTATTGATGACAGGCTTTATAGCCAGGGCTCCTTTAAACGTGACAAGAAATCTGTCACCTTCCATGATGTTATGGTTCTAATAGTTCTTGCATTTTTCTTGCTCTTCTTTCTAATGAGCTCCTTGACGTGTTGATGCGGGGAAGGGAAACAACTGGTAGTGTAGTTCCATTCCAGGGAAATCAAGCTTAATTTCCTATTCATGCAATATGCTTCTCAGATTCCTTTTGTAGCCATCTCCACTGTGCTATCATCTGCATCTTTGTATCTATACCATTTGGCACACAAAAGAAAATATCCAAAGTTGAGGATCCCCAAACCAGCAATCACGTAATAGAAGTAATCCAATTTCCCTTTGTTAAGATCATCATCCAACCAATCTCCAGTTTTACTCCCTGAAGTAATTTGATGGACTACAGAAACAAGGACGCCACTGAGATAATTAGAGAGAGCACCGCCCGCGAAGAAGGCTGATCCGGCAATACTCCTCATATTTTCCGGGAATTGCTTATAGTAGAATTCAATCTGTGCAATATAATTGAAACCCTCAGAGAGTCCAGAAAGTGCAAGTTGTGGTATCAGCCACATACCAGACATTGATGATATGGAGCCACCTTTGTTCGTAAGGCCTAACGGCGGCCTTGTTAAAGCAATGTGCCTCCTATTTTCTTCGACCAATCCAGAAACAACCGTGCAAAGAATCGCTAGAATCATTCCAATCCCCATTCTTTGAAGCAATGTTATCCCACCATCTTTGCCGGTAAGCCTTTGAAGAAATGGAACGATGATTCGGTCGTAGAGGGGAATCCAAATGGTGAGGGTTAACATTGTAAAGATTATATATGTTGCTGCCGGCACCTTGAAACTGGTAGTGCCTAGACGTCTATCCATCTGAAGGGCTTGGAACACTGCGTAAGTCTGTTGCTGGAGCAAGGGAATATGATAAAGTATGGATGTTGACCATATGGGGATTATCCTCAGCAAGCATTTCACCTCCTCAACTTGTTGGATGCTGCAAAGTTTCCATGGGTTGGTAGCTGTGCCATCCAAGTTAATCTGATTTTCATCTGTAATGATTGCAGCTTTGTCAAGACACCTGCAGGGGTAATTATGAAAGAAAACATATCGATCGTGTTCTTGTATAAAATGATAGTCATGATTAAATGGTGTTCAGAAATTGATCCTTCTAACCTAAATTGTTCTGTGCGAGGAAGCTTAGAGTTGATGGATTTGGCTGGAATATAGTTGAAAAGAGACATAGCTGAATTATCAGGAACCTTGAGGCCTCGTTTCTTGGTAGCAGCAACAAGTACTTGTACTATACCAGTTATGGGGCTGCCTTGAGGTTTCACTATAACATAAATGCTCGTTCCCACGAAGAACATTACACATGAAAGGAGCATTAGAAACGCAGGAATCCCCAAACCAATAGCCCAGCTAACATTTGATTGAACATAGACAATGCCAGTTACCGAGATCATCACCGCGAAAGTGAAGGTAAAGTAGTACCAATTGAAGAAGCTAGTGATACCCCTCTTGCCAGATTCAGTGTTGGGATTGAATTGATCAGCTCCGAAGGCTAGGTTGCAAGGCCGGATGCCACCAGCTCCGATTACCAAAAAAGCAAACCCACTTAATAAGAAGGCTAGTTGCCAGCTTGTTGGCCCAGCACACACAGCACCTGGGGCGCACTTTGGAGGGTGCATGGTGGAGATTGCCGCTGTTAGCATCAATACCACCATCCCCTAAAACACAAAAATAATTATTATGATAAGCAGTCATCCACTGCAGGAGCATAGATTTCTTTTATGATAAGCAGTAATCCACTGCAGGAGCATAGATTTCTTTTATGATACGCAGTAATCCACTGCAGGAGCATAGATTTAAAAAAAAAACAAAAACAAAAGAACAGCCACAGTAATACATAAAAAAAAAAAAAAGAGAAATCTATGATGACTTATACTGCCAAGAACTCCACGTAGACAGGAATATTTTTTTTTCCTCTAGAGATGACACCTATAGATACTAAAGTAATATAAAGCACTGTAATTCGATGAATAAAACATAAAACTAGGACATTTTTTTCCTTTTACTTTAGAGGTGACAGCTATATATTCCAAATTTCCATGAAATTTTTATGTGAAAACAAGATATACCTGTGCTGTAAGACTCATCATCAACTTGAGACCATGTTGAGAAAATGTCATAAAGAAAAGTTTAGACTCTTAATTTGTTTCATTCTTGAAACCGTTCGGTAGCAGCTGTATACTTAAAGCCATCTCTATGGTTTTTTTGCAGGTTCAAAACTAGTAGTATCAGTCTCCGACACTTACTTCATTATTGAACACCTTAAAGAAAAAAAAAACCTTTCAAACAATTGAAGAAGGTGATTTAAAAGGCAAAGAATTACCAAGAAAGAAAAGACAGAAGCAAAACCCAAGGTCCAGTAACGTCCAAAGTAAGTATCAGAGAGGTAAGCTCCAATCAGAGGTGCCAGGTTT
This sequence comes from Populus alba, assembly GCF_005239225.2. Lineage (NCBI taxonomy): Eukaryota > Viridiplantae > Streptophyta > Magnoliopsida > Malpighiales > Salicaceae > Populus > Populus alba. The sequence continues at coordinate 39,155,822 of NC_133284.1, read as the reverse complement.
GTCGTGCCAGTAAAGACATTAATAAGTGTGGTGGCTGTGACACTCTTCATGTTGAAAACTGTAGTCAGATACACAGCAAGATTTGTTGAAGAGCCAACTGTACCAAGCTTCTCAAAGGTCTCATTTCCTGCACGTATATATATGTTTTACATATGTATAGATCATGAAGAAAAGGATCATAAATATGTATATATATAAAAAGTTATGTGTGAACCTACCTATGACAAAGGGCATGGCTTTAATTCCTCCGTATTTAATCTCCGGCTCCTCATTTGAAGTGGTTTTCTCCTCCTTTAAATTTCCGTTCTCCATGGAGATCTCAAGGGTTGCAGGTGTCTGCTTTTCCTCATCCCCCATGTCGCAAAAATGATATTAATTTTGCAACACTCTCTTTCTTATGAAGATAGAATGAAAGATGTGAGAATGTTGGTTGATACGTGAAACTTTTATTGTAAATGTTGCTGCCTCTAAATAGAAGCGCCGGTAAGTCAGCCAAAACACAAATGGTCCACTGCCTTTAAATAAAATAAACAATATCAAATTTAATAGTTTTATTGACATAGTTTTTTATGAATATTTACTCTCACAATTTATTCCGACGATTTGTATTTGTAAAGTCGAAATAATTGTAAGAAAACATAATAACAACACCCAATGGTACGCTAACACGTATACAAATAAAGGACATGGTAATCTCAAAGATTCCAAATGTCTTGTGGTCGACTCTTGTTGTCTACGCAGCCGTGTTCAGCATCCCCATGATCTCTTCAAAATAGTAGCGGGTCATAGTTTCCCCTCCAATTCTTTCATCATAATGTTTGAGAAGGTTTTTCTTTCATTTATTTCATGAAAATTTTCAAGTTGTTGATACAAAATATTCATGTTATTGGAGGGGAAACTCAGTAACGAGTCTTCCAGGATCAGATTACTTGTATGTTTTTCCTAATCTTAGACTTTAGCTTATAATTTAGACATAATTAAATCCCGCATTAATATATATATATATATAATATATATATAGGTGTCGTGCTGCGTGTGTATATTATTATTGTTTATATCATTTCAGGTATATGATATTTGGTGTCATATTGATGTATTATTACTTGGTCGAACGGATTCATTGTTTGTCCTAAACTATGAAATCTATCATGTGATCAATAAGGTACAGAAGTTTTGACCTTGAGCAGCTGCAACAAGGAAAGAAAATGGCAAATCTAAAACTTACAAGATGCAAATTATTGAAGCAGTGTATAAATAAATTTTTCCTTACCAACAAAACTAACTAAACATGCCTCCACGCAATTCGAGTGGTGTGGTGTGTGAGAGCTCGTATAACAACCAAATTTTTTTTTTTATTACGGTTTTAAAAGCGGCGTATCATATTCTTTCTAGTGGTGTGATGTATTCTCATGGTGTTGAGCGGCGCATTAACACCATTCAGTAGAAAATCATGCCTGAGCTTTCAGAAAAACAATTGTATCATTTAGTTTGTAATCTTATCGATTTTAGAACTCTTTTTAATTATTGTTTATTTAGCTTTTGAACCTTTTTGAAGTTTATATTTTTTTTAATTTTATCTTTGGATATTTTATTCAATTTAATTTTTTATATATATAGTTTGGTCCCTCTACTTTTAATAGCTCTATTTCTATGCTTTATACTTTCCTTGATTATTTTTTCTTACAATTTCATCCCTTTTTATTTTATTGTAAATTTTTATTCATTTTTTTGTTTTCATTCTTTTAATTGTTATATTTTTATTCTTTTCTTGTTTATCTTTTTTTTTTTCAATTTTATCCCTCAATATTTAATTTCATTTTGTTTTCTATCCAATATTGGTTCTCATTCTTTCAATAACCTTTTATATTTATCATTTTCTTAGTTTTTTGTTTTACAATTTAGCCCTTAATTATCTTCTTTCATTTTTTATACCATATTTGGTCTACATTGTTTGAGTTTTTAATTATTTTACAATTGGATATTTTACTTTGTTAGTTTTTTTTTTTTTTTTTGTGATTACCCTCCAACAGAGCAGTTTTTTTTATTAAAAATTGATTTTTTAAAAAATCATCATTTGTCATTTGGTTATTAAGCCCTTAGCTTCAATATTTGTTGCTTTTTTTTTTTTTTTCCTGAGTTATCACATTCTCATATCCCAAGTAATAGCCTAGTCACGTTAACCATGATTGTTTTAGATTTTTTTTCCTAAATTTTTTTTATGAAACTCTTTTTTTTTTACAATTTTATACTTTGACGTTAAATTATTAGCCCTTGACCCATGTTATTTTTTTACTTTTCTTTCTTTTGAGTTATCTCGGGTGCGTGTTAATCAAGTTAACTAGGGTGTGTGTTAATTAATTTAACTCGAGTTAACTTGTATTTTCTTACTCAATATTGTTTTTATTTAACTTCAGTCTTTTTTGTTAGGTCTATCTTTTGAAAGTCTAATTTTTTTTTTCTTTCCCGATCTCATGTCGTGAGAGGTAGGTTAGTCGAGTTAACATAGGTTAACTCAATTTTTTTTCCTCAATTTTTTCTATGACTTTAATTTTTTTAATTTAATCATTTTGGATAAAATTATTTGTCCTTGAGCTTTGTTATTTTTTTGCTTCTCTTTTTATGTTACTTCGAGAGCAGGTTGATCAAGCTAACTCAGGTCAGCTTGAGTTTTCGTTCACAATATTTTTTTATTTAACTTGGGATTTTTTGGTTGAGTTTTTCTTTTGAAAGTCTATTTTTTTAATCCCGGTCTCATGTCATGGGTGGCAGGTTAATCGAGTTAACTTAGATTGACTTAAAATTTTTTGCCTCTATTTTTATGATTTTTTTTTTCAATTTCATCATTTTGAAATAAATTATTAGCCCTTGAGCTTAGTTATTTTCTCACTTTTTTTCCTGTTTGGTTATTTAAGAGCGGGTTAGTAAAGTTAACCCGGATTCTGTCAAAATTCTTTTGGTGTTTTTTTTATCGAACTTTTTGGCTTGGAATTCTTTTGATGTTTTTTTTATTGATCTTTGATTTTTTTTACGAGGTCATCTTTTTGATATTATTTTTTATCCCGGTCTTATATCACAGGTTGTTAAATCATCAAGTTACCGATATATATAATTTAGGATATGAGATCAAAAGAACTTTCATAAAAAAACCGAAAATAGATTGTAATATTCAAGATCTAATAACTTAATTTCAAGCATATACAAATATATATATATATATATATATATATGTATATATATATATATATGTATATGCTTGAAATTAAGTTATTAGATCTTGAATATTACAATCTATTTTCGGTTTTTTTTATGAAAGTTCTTTTGATCTCATATCCCAAATTATATTTTTATTTAATTTAATTTGAGTTGTCTCCATTTATTATTATCTAAATATTTTTTTTAATATAATTTATTTTTATACAATACACGACATAGCTAGAGCCACGTATCTTGTTGATAGCTAATTACATTCCTGGTGCCAATACGAGACAATCCTCGAGAGGATGAGGAATCCACCACGGCACCAAAATATTTTCTTTTTTTTGTACGGTTTTGGTTGAGAAAATAATTTTGAACACATCCTTCCCAACTAACATTCTAAGACTTGTGTCTACATAACTAACATTTCTAACTAACGTTCCTGGTTAGTTAGAACCTCTAATAAGTACCCCTACAAGTTCTCCAAGTCTATTTCAATTTTAACCTCAAATTCCTACTTTGTGCTATGACAATTAAATTTCAGTTCTAAAGAAAATAAAATATTTATTTGATTCGATATTTATCTAAATTTAAACAGTAAAGTTCTAGAAAATAATTTATATTATTATTTAACATATTTTTTCAAGTAAACTTTTTGAATTTAAAATTTATATAAACTCATGTTATCTTGTATTATTAATTAATTTTAATTGGAAAAAAATAAGACAGTGAGATTCGAGTTTGTACAATTAATTAATCTTAAATAAATAAAAATGAAGTATCATTTGATTAATAATATTTTGATATTATATTAAAAAAATCATCTCAACTAAAAAAGTTAAGTTATTAGATAAAATTTTAAAATATAATTTATACACACCTCTAAAACACCAAAAGTCTTTCTAAACCATTTACCAATCTCAAAACTCCTCAAAATCACCTATGAAATCATCTAGAAAAAATTTAAAACAAAATCTATTCTCTTTTTTAGGCCTGTTTGTAGAAAAATCCCACCACAATCGAATTTATTTCATCGGATGGAGCATATTGACACTAAAAACAACAAGTGTCATTATTCAAAAGTAGTCAAACCAATAACTTTCTCTCATCTTATAATTTTCAGTGGCTTTCTCTTTCTTTTTTATAATTTAAAGATCGGAAAATAAAAGAAAATAACTTTTGAACTAAAATAAAAATTATCATGAATTTGGTGTTAGTCATATATTTTTTTTTCTTTGTTTTACAATCCAATCTTATTTCTTTTAATTTGGTAATTTTACCATAATTGTAATATTAAGCCATCTAATTTGAATGATGTAATTAAAATGACAAAAAAATAATGAAAAAGGAAAAAAAAAATCAGGTCCTCTTACTAGGCAATGTGATCAAACAATTTCCAATTATATAAAGTTGCCATTTGTTTTCTTTCACGTCCTCTTATTTTACTAGCCATGTCCTTAACAAGTTCTTCCAAGTGATAGTTTATTAGCTTGTGCATGTCTTGATGCCCTTACAGCAAAATTTGCTTTTTTCGATCTTGCGACAGCACAGACTGCCTGAAAATAAGCTGAATAATGTAGATTTCGACAGCACAAAAGTTGATTCTTTTTCCTTTTTTGGCCATAAATACCAAATACATTCCAGTTGGGAAAAGGCAAAGGGTCTAGTAAACGCGTCAGAAGCAAGGGTGTCAATTCCGTTTCGATAAGTGTTTTGTTTTTTTAATTGGAACAGAATGTTTCGATTTCGAAGCGTTTCGGCGTGCCGTTTCAGAGTTGTACTGTTCATCTGAAAACAGTAAAACCTGGAACGGAATGAGTTTTCAGCCATGTAATTTGATCTGAAAACAAAAATAAAACACAATTAATTTCAGCTATTATAATTTACATCAATATAATTTTTTAAAGTAAAATGGATGGTAATAATACCAATAACTTAAAATGAAAAGAATGACATTTTTCAAGATACCATGTTGATTTACAAATATTATTTGTTGGCTTCACACTTTAAATTTATTATTTGATACATTCGGTTTCATATAATAATTATGTATCCTTTCTTATAATTAATTATGGTTTAGTACATTTGGTTTCATATATATATATATATATATATATATATATATAATAATTCTCAATAAACTATATAATCCGGTTATGGTCAAGTTACTTATATTTTACACATATACATATAATAATTACTTAGAATTTAATACAACAAGTCCAAGGTATACTTCCATGCCGAAGTACCCGAAAGGGGTTTCAGTTCGAGAAACGAACGTGGAAGGATCAGAGGCAAAGGCAGTGTTTTCTGTGATGGGAATGACATGTTCTGCTTGTGCTGGATCTGTTGAGAAGGCTGTCAAAAGGCTTCCTGGGATTAGAGAGGCTGTTGTTGATGTCTTGATTAACAAGGCTCAAGTTCTGTTCTACCCCAGTTTCGTTAACGTAAGCTATTAATCTTTTCTTGATCCAACTTTTTTTATTTCGTATTATGTGTGAAGGAAAAGAAATTGGAATTCTTTAATGTTCTTAGTTTGAAATTAAGAAAAGCGAGAAGCAGAAGGAACTTTAGACATCAGAGAAAAACGTGGGTGTACTGTGCAGTTAATGAAAATGAACCGGGTTTGTCTTTGACTCGATGGCTTTAACCCGAAACGGAACACATGGAACTCGGCCGGAACGTTCCGGCCAAAATTTGACCGGAATTTCCGGATCAACCCGAGATTTTAAGCAAGGTGAAACTTGTTCCATTTTGTTTTGTTTTTTTAACTGGTACGAGACGCTCCGGGCATTCCGGCCAAAACAGAACGGTATTAACAACTTTGGTCAGAAGCAATAATTGATAGACATGGCAAGCTTTCAACACCGAACACGTCCTATAAATGCATGCATGATATATATGATGTGAAAAGGAAGACCTACGAGTCAATATTAGAGACATTTTGGACACTACTGAATCTACCAGTCTTACACAACAAGTGTAAAATGAATTATATATATATAGTCAAACAGAAAATTTCAAAACACGGATGGATTTAATGATGAAATCTTGTCGTTAGAAAGTATTTTGTTTTATCTGCTGATAAATGAGATCACCCCGGGCTTTAGCTGTCCTTGGTATATCTCCTTCAGGCACAAAATGCTGGGAAAAGAATGCCTCACTCTTCTCCACGAGGACTTGCTATATATCACTCCTTCAAAGTGAGCCTCTTCAATAAAACCCCCGGGGTAATTTTATCGGAAATTTTTATATTAACATTTATAGCAATGAAATATTATAATTGGTTTTTTAAAAAGAGATTAATTAATATCTGTCGCCAAACTAGTTGGTGCATATTACTAACAAAATTTAGATTAATAATTCTATTAATAATATTTATTTGTCACTGATTGTTGTAATTTTATCGGTAATTTTTATATTAACATGTATAGCGATGAATTATTATAGTTGATTCTTAAAAAGGAGGTCAATCAATATTTGTTGCCAAACTTGTTGGTGAATATTACCTACAGAATTTGTATTGATAATTCTATTAGTAATATTTTTGTGTCACTGATGGTTTCACTGATAACATATTTTATTAGTGATTATGTCGGGATGGATCAAAACAATATATAATTCTTTGTAATTATCTGATGAAAAGGTTGATCATTTACCGACACAATTTTTTTTTTATCTATAAACAAATTATTTGAAAAAATACTATAAAACAATTTCTCATTGGCATTAAACAACATCAAACAATTAATTTAAATTGAAGAAAAAAACAATTACTGATGTCTATAAAAATCAATTAAATTGAAGAACAAAATTTTGATAATGTAAAAATCAATTGCAAATGTATATACAAATCAATTGCAAGCTCCATCTGTAGTTGGAAGGGCAGGGGGAGAAAAATATCGTGGAGATTCATTGGGGGGATAATGATTGGAGAAGTATGCTACATACTTTGCCATGATATCCTCCAAGTTCTTTTTTTATGCTTCATACTTTGCCTTCATTTTGGCCTTTAGAGAACTAACTCGTTGTTCAACCAAGTCCTCAATGGCTAGTGATAGTTTACTCGTGCCAGAGTATGGGGTGGGGTGTTTACTTTCGAGACACTACAACTTGATCTCATATCTCGCGTTATAGTTATAGATATACCATAAACTCAATTCCTATTGAGTCAACTAGTTACTTTTTAAAATCAAAATTACATTTTTTAGGACTTAAAAGAACAGACGATAAATTGAGGACTAATTTGGAAATTGACGTGTTTTGGCGCCATGTTTTATTTAAATTAAATGGCGCATTTTTTCCAAAACAACATCGTTTTATGAAAAAAGAAGAAGAAGAAGAAGAAGAAGAAGAAGAAGAAGAAGAAAATAGAATGGTGTTGTTTTGAGCGACAATGTTCCTCTTTCTTCTTCCCCTGGACGTGCAGCAGGGAAGAGAAAATGTTTTCTTCTTCTTCTTCTTCTTCTTTCTTCATTAATTCTTGCGAGCCGCGTGCCCTACAGAAGACTCGAAACCCCACGCACCTTAATGATGAGAAGTCAAGGGCGCCGCGCCTTGCCAGCCGCGCCCACCAACCAGCCCGACGCTGCCCTGCTCCCTATGCACAGTAATAAAGAGGCCTCGCTCCCTTGCCCCTATAAATGGAGACTGAACGCCAGCACGCTGGGGAGAAAAAATAAGGGAGGAGAAGGAACCAAAAAAGAGGAAAACGCAAAGAAATAAAAACAAACCGAAAAAGGAGAAAAAGGGAGGAGAGGAGAGAACGGACCAAAAAAGGAAAGAAAATTGGGAAAGCCATAAACCGAGAGGGACAGTGAGAGGTAAAAGAGAGGGGACCGTGAGAGTTAAGGAAGAAACAACACTGACACTGGAAGAGGTCAGGATTTGAAAAGCTATATCTACATGGAACAAAAGGGAAAGGAAACATAGTAGAAGAAGATGAGGGAGAAGGAGGAGAAGGGAAGAGCAGGAGCCTTTTTTTCCCGCCACTTGAAATAGTAGCATCGTTGCTTGGGAGTCGCCGTCCGTGAGCCATGACACCGCCACTGGCCTCCACCGCAGCACCACCAGTGAAGCAATCAGTTGTTGTCCGTCAACCGCGACACCGCCACCACCTCCTCCGCGCTAGGTACACTATTCTTCCCCCTTCATTTCTTTGGTTGCCTGCATTTCCTCCTACATGCAGAACATTCGTTTTGCATACAAGAGGATGGGAGGGGGGAAATAATTCCCCCCTAGTTGTTTTTTAGTGATGGGCCAAGATGGTTTTGGCCCAGCATTGATGGGTTTCTTTCACTGGGCCAGGCTAGTTTTGGCCCGCCCTGCTGTCTGGGTCGGGTCTGGCCCAAAAGAAAATAGGAGATTTTGTTGGGCCGAGATTGGCCCCAACCTTTTGGGGTTGAGTCCGGTCCAATTAGTGGGTCGGCCCAGCCCAGCCCACCTAGTATTATATATTATATATTATAATGTTTTTATATTATTTATATATATATATAAAATAAAAATAAAAATTCTGAAAAATCCTTAAAAAAATTTTTGAGTTTCATGCATATTTTTATCAAAATTTTTAATATTGGTTTGTATTTTTATACCGTAAAGATACAAATCCAGTATTAAAATACCCGGTTTTCGTCAAGACATAAAAAAAAATGATTTTTTTTATTCTAAAAAATCCTTAAAAATTTTGTTGATTTTCCTGCATATTTTTATTGTTTAATATTGGTTTGTATTTTTATACCATAAAGATACAAATCTAGTATTAAAATACCCGATTTTCATCAAGACATTAAAAAAAAACAAAAAAATGATTTGTTTTTTTTTTTAATTCTAAAAAATCCTTAAAACATTTGTTGATTTTCCTGCATATTTTTATTGTTTAATATTGCTTTGTATTTTTATACCATAAAGATACAAATTCAGTATTAAAATACCCGGTTTTCGTCAAGACATCAAGAAAAATACATATAAAAAAAATGTTTTGTTTTCATGCATACGGCCTAGTCTCTCCAAAATTAAAAAAAAAAATCATCATATCATATTTTCATACAACAAAGAAAATTTCAAAAATATATGTATTAGCATGCACTTTGGCTTTAATAACAAGTTTGTTAGAGCCATAAGAACTAGGCCAATATTTCAAAAAATTCTAAAAATCTTTTTTGTCTTTTTTTAGTATCTGAGATTACGAATTTATATATAAAACGTATTCCTGATATTAAAAATATAGTTTTCATATAGACGTTAGAACAATTAGGTTTTTACCCGATAAGATAAGAACCTCATTACTGAGGAGGATTTTTCTTGAACCATGGAGAGACCAATAACTAGAAATACAATAACACCTTAGCTTTTTATCAGACAATCAAAGAATGCAGCTTACCTTAGATAAGGTGTATTTGGAGTGCTAATACCTTTCCTTTATGCAACCAGTTTTTGTACCCGATCTCTGAGACCAGTTAGGGTTCTTAGTGACCAAAATACTAGGTGGCGACTCCCATTCTATTTTTCACAAGTAAAACAATAAGAATTTCTTGTCTCCCCATATTTTCCAAATAGATATTACATTTTAGATATTGAAGTGGAACAATTTTCACCGTGACGCCGCACACGTGCGACACCAACCACAAATATGGATCGTATTCCATATGAGATTAAGGGTCCTCACCATGTTTTGCATGCATGGTGGCATTATATTGTTCCTACACCCTAGAAAAAAAAGTTAGAGAAATGGATAAAAAAAATATTTTTCTAAGCAATATACAAAAAGGCTTTAAAATCTACTTACAATAAACACCTTTACTCGGTTATCGACAAACAGTTGCACCCATTTCTATCTATCCTCCCTACATATATTTGTTCTTATATACAACTCCATCGAATTAGGCTCGCATCCAAGCTTTATAGCCTACAAAATAAATTTTTCAATTATTAGTTAAACATAAATTATAGGTATCATTTTTAGAGAAAATACTTGAAATTAAAGTAGGCTCTCTTATTAGATGCTTTGCATGGTTTGTAAACAGAAGTGACACGCTGTTATGCTTTCTAATGAAACCATAAGTCTCCTTATTTCTGTTTAAGGACCCATTTCATGAACACCTCTTAAAACCTCTATGGTGACGAATATAACTCTAAATATCTCTCTTAGTTGCTCTTAGTGACGCGAGGAGGTTAACAACTTTATAAACAAAATATTTGAAAAAATGATATACAACAATTTCTCAATGGTATTTATCAACATCAAACAATTAATTTAAATTGAAGAAAAAAACAATTACTGATGTCTATAAAAATCAATTAAATTGAAGAACAAAATTTTGATAATGTAAAAATCAATTTGCAAATGTATATACAAATCAATTGCAAGCTCTAGCTGCAAATGGAAGGGCAAAGGGAGAAAAATATCATGGAGATTCGTAGGGGGAGGATAATGACTAGAGAAGTATGCTTCATACTTTGCCATGATCTCCTCTAACTTCTTTTCTTGTGCTTCATGTTTTGCCTCCATTTTAGGTCTTAGAGAACCAACTCGTTGTTCAACCAAGTCATCAATGGCTAGTGATCATGCTAGATTATGGGGTGCTTACTTTTGAGACACTACAACTCGATCTCATATCTCAGATGGTAGTCATAGAGATACCATAAACTCGATTCCTATTAGGTCTCCTAGTTGCTCCAATCTCCAACCACAAATCTGGATCGTATTCCAGATGAGAATAAAGGTTCTCTCCATGTTTTACATGCATGGTGGCATTATATTGTTCCTACACCACATAAAAACAAGTTAGAGATATGGATTAAAAAAAAATTGTCCAAGCAATATACAAAAAGGTTTCAAAGTCTACTTACAATATTACCCTTGATATATCTAAAAACTCTAAGCATAATCCCTCAAATATTATAAAAATCATAAGTAGTTTGACTTAATCTTTCAGTGACCGGTTTCTCAATGTAATTATTATCCCTTCATAAAAAATGCTTCGATTTAGAAAATATAGCATGAAATGTGCCTACTCTGTCAAACCATGCTTATTCTTAATAACATAGTCATTTATTTTTTGAATAAGATTTGAAACTCTTTTCAAATCATATTCCACCTTGCACATGGACTTACAATCAATACTATTTGAGATTAGATGGAACACTTTTCATAATTCACCAAAGGTGATGAATTCTCTCTTGATTACTTAAATACCTTCATATAGTTCATGTTATAAACAATATCTATCCATTTATTACCCTTGATTAGGACAACGTGTAGTAGGATTGAAATATTATACTCCCAACCCTGAGGGGTAGCTCAACTGGTCAGGCCTTGGGTTTGCTCTCTAATAGTTACGAGTTCGAGTCCTCTCAAGACCACTAGCCCGGATACCCAAGTTAATATATATAAACACTCTGCATATAAGATAACTTAGTAATCTCAAGTTTAAGGATATCACTTACACAATCATTGTCGCACGTGTGCGGCGGCGCGGCGATCGTCCACCCCAACCCTTCGTGAGGGTGTGGTATGTTGTCTATTTGGCATGGAAAATATGGTGAGACAAGGAGTTCTTTGTCTCTAAGCTAAAAATGGACTGGGAGTCGCCACCTAGTATTCTGGTTACTAGGAACCTTAACTGGTCTTTAGAGATCGGGTACGGAGACTGGTTGCGTAAAGGGAAGGTGTTAGCACCCCAACTACGCCCTACCTAAGGTAGGCTGCATTGTTTTGTCTAATAAAATCTAAGTCATGTTGTGGTTTCCTATTGTCCAAAATATGCATTACATGTAATGTCATACCCCGGGTTCTATTGTCCAAACAAAAAAGAATTAAATATCCGGAATACGCATTACGTGTAATGTCATACCCCAAGTTCTATTGTCCAAAAAAAAAGAATTAAATATCCGGAATATGCATTACGTGTAAAGTCATACCCCGGATACTAAGAGACAAACGAAAATAAAATTTTTGTTGTTTTTGAAATATTGGCCAATATTCTCTTGACTTTAATAAACTGGTTATTAAAGCCAAAATGCATGCTAAAATATTTTTTTTTGGTGTATGAAAAATACAATATGAATTTTTTAGCTTTGAGACACTTGGCCGTATGCACAAAAACATTTTTTTCTTTTTTTTTAATTTTTTTTGTATTTTTGGAAGTTTTTTGACGAAAACCGGGTATTTTAATATCAGATTTTTGTATTTTTAACAACATAAAATACCACCCAATATTAATCAAAATGACATAAAATTACGCGGAAAAATTATAAAATGCTAAAAAAATGTTTTTTTGATTTTTTTTTGAAATGGGCCGGGTCAGGCCCAAATACATGGGTTGGGCCGAACCTGGCCCAAATGCATGGGCTGGTTACTGTGCACATAGTAAACGGGTTACTGTGTGCACAGTAACCAGTGAATTAATTAGCCTGCACATGCACAGTAACCGGGTAATTAATTTGCAGAACGTGCACTGCAAGAAGATGAACAGTAAAACGAGATAAGGGGTAGAGGGCTGACCTGTGGTGGCTGTCGTCGATGGCAGAGCTACTGGTGGCGATAGGAAGCGGCGCTGACAGTGGGGTGGCCGGCGGTGGCTTTGCGTTTTCCTTCTCTCTCTCCTCTGTTTTTTTTTCGTTCTCCTCTGCTTCTTCTTCTTCTTCTTCTTCTGTGTTCTCCCTTCTTTCTCCTTTCCTTTCCTCTTCTCTCTCTTTCTCTCGGTCTCCTCCCTCCTCTTCTCTTCCTTCTCTCTCGGGTTTCTCCTCTCTTTGTCTCTCCCTTCTCTTCTCTTCCCTCTCTCTCCGGTTTTTCTTCTCCCCCCCTCCTTTTGTTCGTCGTTCCTCCTCTATTTATAGAGCCAGTGAGCGTGGCTTTTCACTGTGGAGCCAGGGAGCGGGTCACGCGGCGGCTGGTCGGCCATTGGGCGCGACAGCAAGGCGCCGCTCCCTTGATTTCAGCAGGGTGTGCGGCAGGTTTTTGGGAGCAGCCTGCAATCATTGGTGTGGGGCTCTAGCAGCACGCGGGAAGAGGAACAGTGTCAAAACGACACTGTTTGTTTTTTTTTTAATTTATTTATTTATTTATTATTGTTATTATTATTATTTTTGTGGGGACCCAAAAATGGGTTACAACAGATGCCCCCTCTTTACAATGCTTACGAAGCAAAACTCCTCAATGTTTTGCATAGTAAGCTTTGTAAAGAAAAGAAAAAGAAAAATGATCTTATTATCTTGGGCGACATGCCCCTTTTGAAGAAAAGTGGTTTATTTTCAGGGGTGATCGGCCCACACAATACTCACTCTGGTCTATTTTCAAGGGCGACCGACCCACACATACTCAAAGTGGTCTATTTTCAGGGGCGACCGGCCCACACACTCACACTGGTCTGTTTTCCCGGGCGACCTGCCCACACATACTCAAAGTGGTCTATTTTCAGGGGCGACCTGCCCACAAAAAGTGGTCTATTTTCAGGGGCAACCGGCCCACACACTCACACTGGTCTGTTTTCACGGGCGACCTGCCCACACATACTCACTCTGGTCTATTTTCAGGGGCGACCGACCCACACTCTCACACTGGTCTGTTTTCAGGGGCGACCTGCCCACACATACTCACTCTGGTTTATTTTCACGGGCGACCTTCCCTTTTGATTGGGTTTACCAGAGATCCCATCTGGCAATCTAACAAGAACAAAAATCGGTGTGTAGCTCGGTCAACCTGAAATCCGATCTAGTGATTCCCTTTAACCAAAACCAAAATCCTTTCCAATTAGGTTAAACTGAGATCCCTTCGCCGATCCCCTTTAACCATAACCAAGGTCTTGTGTAGTTAGACTGAACTGAGATCCCTTCGCCGATCCCCTTCAACCAGAACCAAAATCCTTTCCAATTAGGTTAAACTGAGATCCCTTCGTCGATCCCCTTTAACCATAACCAAGGAATGTGTGGTTAGACTGAACTGAGATCCCTTCGTCGATCCCCTCTAACCAGAACCAAAATCCTTTCCAATTAGGTTAAACTGAGATCCCTTTGCCGATCCCTTTTAACCATAACCAAGGTCTGTGTGGTTGGGCTGAACTGAGATCCCTTCGTCGATCCCCTTCAACCAGAACCAAAATCCTTTTCAATTAGGTTAAACTGAGATCCCTTCGTCGATCCCCCTTTAACCATAACCAAGGTGTGTGTGGTTGGGCTGAACTGAAATCCCTTCGCCGATCCCTTTCAACCATAACCAAAATCCTTTCCAATTAGGTTAAACTGAGATCCCTTCGTCGATCCCCTTTAACCATAACCAAGGTGTGTGTGGTTGGGCTGAACTGAAATCCCTTCGTCGATCCCCTTCAACCAGAACCAAAATCCTTTTCAATTAGGTTAAACTGAGATCCCTTCGATCCCTTCATCGATCCCCTTTAACCATAACCAAGGTGTGTGTGGAAATCCCTTCGCCGGCCAAAATCCTTTCCTGTTAAACTGAAATCCCTAACCATCGTGAACGATCCCCTTTCAACCAGAACCAAAATCCTTTTCCAATTAGGTTTAAACTGAGATCCCTTCATCGATCCCCTTTAACCATAACCAAGGTGTGTGTGGTTGGGCTGAACTGAAATCCCTTCGCCGATCCCCTTCAACCATAGCCAAAATCCTTTCCAATTAGGTTAAACTGAGATCCCTTCGTCGATCCCCTTTAACCATAACCAAGGTGTGTGTGGTTGGGCTGAACTGAGATCCCTTCGCCGATCCCTTTCAACCAGAACCAAAATCCTTTCCAATTAGGTTAAACTGAGATCCCTTCGTCGATCCCCTTTAACCATAACCAAGGTGTGTGTGGTTGGGCTGAACTGAAATCCCTTCGCCGATCCCCTTCAACCATAACCAAAATCCTTTCCAATTAGGTTAAACTGAGATCCCTTCGTCGATCCCCTTTAACCATAACCAAGGTGTGTGTGGTTGGGCTGAACTGAGATCCCTTCGCCGATCCCCTTCAACCATAACCAAAATCCTTTCCAATTAGGTTAAACTGAGATCCCTTCGTCGATCCCCTTTAACCATAACCAAGGTGTGTGTGGTTGGGCTGAACTGAGATCCCTTCGCCGATCCCTTTCAACCAGAACCAAAATCCTTTCCAATTAGGTTAAACTGAGATCCCTTCGTCGATCCCCTTTAACCATAACCAAGGAATGTGTAGGGTTGGATTAGACTGAGATTCCTTTTGGCACTCCCCTCTAACCAGAACAAAAATCCTTTTCAATTAGGTTAAACTGAGATCCTTTCGTCGATCCCCTTTAACCATAACCAAGGAATGTGTAAAAAGTGGTCTCATTATAATGGGTGACCTACCCAAATGGAAAGGAGGAAGAGTGGTCTCATTCTTATGGGTGACCTACCCAGGAGGAAAAAGTATGAAGTGTGGTCTCATTGTAATGGGTGACCTACCCAGATGGAAAAAATATGATGAAGTAGTCTCGTTGTGATGGGCGACCTATCCAAATAAAAAGAATGTGAAGTGCGGTCTCATTGTAATGGGTGACCTACCCAAAAATGGAAAGAATGTGAAGTGCGGTCTCATTGTAATGGGTGACCTACCCAAAAATGGAAAAAATATGAAGTGTGGTCTCATTGTAATGGGTGACCTACCCAGATGGAAAAAATATGATGAAAGGCGGTCTCATTGTCATGGGTGACCTACCCGTGTGGAAAGAATATGAAAAAGCATGGTCTCATTGTCATGGGTGACCAACCCAAATGGAGATGTGATATGACAAGTGTGAAAAATAGGACTTACCTGGCGAAGTCCTGAGGGGATGATAGAAGAAAGGCTGGAAAACTTGGTGCTTCCTGATAATTCTCGATCATAGGATTTGACAACTCGGTGTTTCCTGATTGCAAGAGTTGAAAACTCGAGGCTTCCCGATTGCAAGGTTGATCATTTCTTTGGGATTTTCCTAATGGCGGGGTTCATCTCATCGTCCTTTTATTCCATGATCAAAATCGATTCTTTATTATCACCACAATGCTTCTTTCTTTTTCCACCATCTTGCTGGGCCTCATTAAGGATTTTCCTGTAACAATTCAAAAATATGTGCAAATGTTTTTTTTTTTTTTTTTGAGGTTAGATGATATGCATGCATCCTTACCTGATTTGAAATATAGGTCCCCCCCCTCTTTGATGCTCCATCGTCATAGGGTGCCTTTGTTTGTATCCCAAAGCTTTCTTTGTTCTTCCGATGCATTGGCTCATTCATGTGCTAGCCATCCACTCAGCTGTAAATGCAGTGCCCATCCCGGGCTGTCTTCGATAATTACTGCTTGCATCGTTCATCAAGCTTGACCCTGCCCCCAAGTGTGGTACTGCTTGATTCATCATGAAGGATTTTCTCTCCTGGCTTCTTCTGAGAATTATCCTCTGATTGATTGTGTGCATCATGTCAATACCCATCAAGATTGTTAATCAGTCATGAACTTGCCTTTAGTTGAAACAGTACTCTTCAAGTACATGTTATCATCAGCCTCCTTGGAACTCAATCAGTCATCCAGACATGCATCTCATAGCTTGCAGTACAAAGGCTCATGGTTGTATGCTCAGTGCTCTTCTCATAGATTCCTTTCAACTCTTCTAATCAGATTGTGAAAAGAAATGTCTCAGCCTCATCAATGATGCTGCTTTTATCACCCATAGTCATGTGGTGAAGTGCTCATCTGGCTTCAAAACAAATTGTCCCACACAGCCAGTCTTCGGGGTGGGTGCCTTTCTGACATTCATTCAATGCAGTTGCTTGATAACGTCTGTCGATAACCATGTTTCAAAGGATGACAATATGAGATTGTCCTTCAAGTGCAGCATTGTTCCACAATCAGTCCTGGTGGTGCATATGTTCGATGTTCATTCAAATGCACTCACCCGATAACATTTGTCAGGAGTCATAGCCATGTTTCAGAGGGTGACCCAAGATGAAGATATGAAAATATCCTTCAAGTGCAGTGTTGCTCATCAATTGCTGCTGAAGTTTACTAAATCATGGATTGTCTTTGAACAACATTGCCCCTAGTTGATCTGAACATGCTCATTCTTCTGTTTACAACCAAATGGCTTTTGTGAATGCCAGGGATGACTTTGATGGACTTTGATGACTCATCATGTGATTCTTTCTTTGCCCCCAGCTGATCTGGATACTGTTTGTTTTCCTTCTTAAGGTCCACTGTATTGCCCCCAGCTGCTCAACTTTTCAAGGAGTGTCGAGGACTTCAATGTCATTTCTATCAACGATTTTGCATACTCAATCAATGTTCTTCTGTGTTTGATAATCTTCCTTGTTCTGGAATCAACTCTCATATTTCAAAGATCTTGTCTATTCAAAGTCTAGTTTGTTGAAATGAAATCAGAGATGTCCTTTTTGAAAATCTTTTGAAAATCAAGCTTTTTGAACAAAGACCCAACACACGTTTTTTGAAATACACAGTCCTTTGATTGTCTTGTATTTTGAAAACAGAAATCGACCCGTTGTAGGATTAAAATGGCTTTTTCCATGGTTCTTTGTATCAATTTGAATCCTTGATATTGGGTATATCATTTGATGGTCTGTGATGAGGTGACAATTTTATGAATTTCAAAAACAAGATGCTCAGGCTTTATCAAGAAAAGTTGTTTCTTTTCTTAGCATTTATTTTATCAGCATGCATAATAACTAGTAGCTTAATTCATGAAGTCACGACCCTTATGGAAAAGCTCTTTAAGTTTTGAGAGCGCCATTTATCGGTTCAAATTGCTTGCTTGATTAAAAAGGGCTTTTAAAAGCACGTAATGCAGGCTATGGCTCATGGCTATGAAAGAAAGGAATTTCAAAGGCTCAAAAGGTGTTTGAGGGTTTCAAAGACCTAGGATCAACATCAACTGTTCATCAACTCTTTTCTATTATTGTCTTTGTAGAGGAAACGACATATAACCTTGTTAACCTCAAAGTTCAGATTTTTCTTAACATAAGTCATAATGCAAATCCACCTTTCCTTGATGAATAACCAACCTTAATCATCTGATAACATCATAGGCTTTATAATGGACACCAAAGGTCACGTTTACAACTTAGTCTTTTTTCTGGTATTGGCTTTTGTTGTGTCTTTCCTTGATTGAAATTTCTTTTGCTTTTCATAGACTTGATAGGCGTTCTCCTTCCTTTATCTTTGACTTATCTTTAAGTGAAGGCAATTTCAACTCTTTTTTCGTTCCTTTTTTTTTTTTCATAGCCTTCCTCAAAACTTTCTTACATGCCCCCAGTCTATGTGTCTTCTTCTAGCTCTCTCTCAATCATTGGACTTTTGTTCTAAGCCTTCCTCTTTATCCATTAATCATATCAATGTCTTCAAAATATCTCTCATTTGCCCCCAGTGTGGGGTGTGATCCTAGTCAGGGTTTTTATGAAAAGATATTTTATCCAGCTCAAAATGGGACTACAAAGGGATATAATCTTTAGAAAGTGAAGGGAATATCAAAGATGGCCTTTTCTCATTTCAAGCAAGGTCGGTTAAAACCGATAAATTTTGACCTCATCTAGTGTAATGATTTGGACTTGTAAGAGTCATGATTCACGAGTCCATAACTACCGAATCCACTACATGTCATTATGCATACTGCTAAAACTTAGCTATATGATGTGTGGTTCAATTTTGTGTATGAGCTCAAAATATGTTTGGTCACCTCATGTCATTTCAAACAAGAATTGAGTCATTTCTGAAATCAAAACACTTTTAATCTTCAGGATTGATTAGCTTTTATCGCATGTTGGAGTTTGATCAAAATATTTTGTCAGAATAAAATGCTAAACATCTGTTGATTTCAAAACAACAAAGAGACAAAAGCAAGACATGTTTCGTTGAAGGATGAGATGTGATCCCAAAACAAAATGCAGAATTCCATAACAATATGATTGACTGTTCATCTCCATTCTTGAATCAACTTTTCTGGCAATATCTGTGTTTTTCCAAGCACTTTCGATCACCTGTCATTTTGATGATGTTCGGGGGACAATATAGCCAATGACACCCTCCTTTGCAAGCTCCACTTGTCCCTTGCTCACCAACTTTGAGACTCGCTTCTTGAAATTCTTGCAACTGTTGAATTGAAATGGTTGAGGACCCCACCATGACATCACATCTCTTGTCTGGACTAAACCACCCAGAAAATGGTGGTTGCATGGGATTTGTCGGAGTCAGGTAAAAGTTTGGAATCTGGCAGATGCAGGTCGACAAACTTAAGCGGCAGAGGAATGTCAAACTTGGCAAAGACATTTGAGCAATTGATGCTACCGTGAGACCTGGCTAGACCACATAATTAAGGTTTCACACTGTCAAAGTCATCTCTTGATTCACCTCTCATCATGGTTCTGGAATCCATGGCAGATCCTTTAATCTTTCCTCTCTTCATAGCTTGTTCAATCCTTCGGCAAATCCTCACAACATCATTTCAATCTTCCAATGTTGTTGTGGTTTTAGGATTGTTGGAAACCCGTCAATATCTAGGTAATCCATGCAGTGCGCAAAAACAAAAATGTATGGAATCATATATTGTCAAAATTGGAAGAGAAACTGATGAATCCACAACTCCTCTATTTTCTCTTTGATTCCTCATTGACGGTGCAGCAAACAGCCACTTTTGCGTTTTAATGCCAATACTGGTAGGAGAAAATTGTGGACAATCTGAAACCACTGCATCCCTTCTTGGATTTCCCAATTACAAATCCTCAAGTAGATTCCTGCCGAGAGATCTCTGCAACGTTGAAGTTTGATGTCTGCTCCATGTTTTCAAACCAAATCTGGCTCTTCAACATGCTACAATTTCTTCGTGCTGAAATTGACGAGAGAAATATTTGTAGCATATGTAATTAGTAGATCCTCTCTTGCACTCTCAACTTGCAGCATCATAAACAGATTTTTGTAGAGAGAGCTCTGCCACGTTGAAGTTCGACGACTACTCATATTTTCAGACCAGGCCTGACTCCTTTGCCTAGTACAATGTTTTGCTCGTGCCACACGTAGAAGTTCAGTATCTGATCATGATTTTTCAGACCATCTTATGCTGCTGAACTTGAATTGAGCTCATAATTGGGGTAACCTCAAAGCAGACTAATGCACCATATACAGGAGGCTAATAGTCATTTGGTTCCATTAGATGATGTGGAGGCGATGAACACTTAACAGTGTAACTGGACAAGAATCAGAGTTGTCATTAGTTGATGACTGAAGGCATTGTTGTTGTTGTTCATGACGGAAGATGAGAGATACAACTTCTCTTGGACGTGGACAAGCAGTGTTCCCACAGAAGACTGTGCAAACATTATCTTTCCATTTGATGCTCAACACTTGTTCGAGCAGATCTGAGTTCAGCTACTTCACCTTTGATGCTCTCAAACTCAATCTGATAATGAGCCTCTATCTAGCATCTTTCTTCACTTCCATCCTTTCTTTAATCACTTGCAGCACAACTTGTGCGGGGGAACCTACTTTTCGACCCGGTACATGCATGATAAATGTATGAATATGTACTTTATATGACGAACTCGCCCTTCGAGAGGTGACAATATGGTCGTAACTCTTGTATGATGGAACAAGAATCATGTTTTTTGCCCAAACTCTACAATGACAATTTTCGGAGTGACGGCCAATGTGTCACCCACAAGTCTTGAGTTCAAGATGCTTGCTCGGATGCAAAACAAATATTTACGGAGCATACATCCTACAGGTAGGTTCTAATCTTTTTAAGTGAGACAAAAGGTAGGTTTACTATTCGGTCTCTAAAAAGGGTCTCTTGTTGTCCCAGTGATTACCCTCTTGAAGGCAATATAGGGGCCAGTAGGCAGTGAGATGGCACATGTCCAACTTTTACCAATCTTGGCACTCAACGAAGAGTTGGGGTTTACACAAACTTAATATATATAAACACTCTGCATATAAGATAACTTAGTAATCTCAAGTTTAAGGATATCACTTACACAATCATTGTCGCACGTGTGCGGCGGCGCGGCGATCGTCCACCCCAACCCTTCGTGAGGGTGTGGTATGTTGTCTATTTGGCATGGAAAATATGGTGAGACAAGGAGTTCTTTGTCTCTAAGCTAAAAATGGACTGGGAGTCGCCACCTAGTATTCTGGTTACTAGGAACCTTAACTGGTCTTTAGAGATCGGGTACGGAGACTGGTTGCGTAAAGGGAAGGTGTTAGCACCCCAACTACGCCCTACCTAAGGTAGGCTGCATTGTTTTGTCTAATAAAATCTAAGTCATGTTGTGGTTTCCTATTGTCCAAAATATGCATTACATGTAATGTCATACCCGGGTTCTATTGTCCAAACAAAAAAGAATTAAATATCCGGAATACGCATTACGTGTAATGTCATACCCCAAGTTCTATTGTCCAAAAAAAAAAGAATTAAATATCCGGAATATGCATTACGTGTAAAGTCATACCCCGGATACTAAGAGACAAACGAAAATAAAAATTTTTGTTGTTTTTGAAATATTGGCCAATATTCTCTTGACTTTAATAAACTGGTTATTAAAGCCAAAATGCATGCTAAAATATTTTTTTTTGGTGTATGAAAAATACAATATGAATTTTTTAGCTTTGAGACACTTGGCCGTATGCACAAAAACATTTTTTTCTTTTTTTTTTAATTTTTTTTGTATTTTTGGAAGTTTTTTGACGAAAACCGGGTATTTTAATATCAGATTTTTGTATTTTTAACAACATAAAATACCACCCAATATTAATCAAAATGACATAAAATTACGCGGAAAAAAATTATAAAATGCTAAAAAAATGTTTTTTTTTGATTTTTTTTTTGAAATGGGCCGGGTCAGGCCCAAATACATGGGTTGGGCCGAACCTGGCCCAAATGCATGGGCTGGTTACTGTGCACATAGTAAACGGGTTACTGTGTGCACAGTAACCAGTGAATTAATTAGCCTGCACATGCACAGTAACCGGGTAATTAATTTGCAGAACGTGCACTGCAAGAAGATGAACAGTAAAACGAGATAAGGGGTAGAGGGCTGACCTGTGGTGGCTGTCGTCGATGGCAGAGCTACTGGTGGCGATAGGAAGCGGCGCTGACAGTGGGGTGGCCGGCGGTGGCTTTGCGTTTTCCTTCTCTCTCTCCTCTGTTTTTTTTTCGTTCTCCTCTGCTTCTTCTTCTTCTTCTTCTGTGTTCTCCCTTCTTTCTCCTTTCCTTTCCTCTTCTCTCTCTTTCTCTCGGTCTCCTCCCTCCTCTTCTCTTCCTTCTCTCTCGGGTTTCTCCTCTCTTTGTCTCTCCCTTCTCTTCTCTTCCCTCTCTCTCCGGTTTTTCTTCTCCCCCCCTCCTTTTGTTCGTCGTTCCTCCTCTATTTATAGAGCCAGTGAGCGTGGCTTTTCACTGTGGAGCCAGGGAGCGGGTCACGCGGCGGCTGGTCGGCCATTGGGCGCGACAGCAAGGCGCCGCTCCCTTGATTTCAGCAGGGTGTGCGGCAGGTTTTTGGGAGCAGCCTGCAATCATTGGTGTGGGGCTCTAGCAGCACGCGGGAAGAGGAACAGTGTCAAAACGACACTGTTTGTTTTTTTTTTAATTTATTTATTTATTTATTATTGTTATTATTATTATTTTTGTGGGGACCCAAAAATGGGTTACAACAATCATCACGTGAGCCTTTTCTTATACACAAGTGATCTCTCCATATGGAATTCTCATGCAGGCCAGTTCAGTGTACATGTCATCTGACAAGCATCTACATATTAGTTATAGGTATTTATCGTACCTTTGTTTCTAAGAACAACTATTTCCTTTCATAAAAGAAAAAACATAATATGTATCATTCTCAACAATTCTAATTAATGTTCAATCTTAATAGATCATTGATTAGAAAGAATACTTTGATGTGATAGAAATCTCATAATTATAATAACTTTATAATTTTCTTAACAAAACAATTTTTCCCCAAGAAATTTATATTTACTTTAGATTCATTAATCAAATATTTAATGAATATTAAAAGATAAATATTTTTTTATTAATAAATTAAATATATATATATATATATGAAAAAAATCAATATTATATATAATCAACTAATTAACTACAGCGCATACACACTAAGAGCTTCAGCTTCAATAATACAAATACAGTTTGGAAAGATATAGCTCTAAAACCCTGTCAATATTTTTAGTAAGATTGCCATTAAGGAAAGTATTGTGAACACCAAGCTATTGGAAAGGCCATTAGCAAGATATAGCCAAATTTAGAACAGCCCAAGCATTTGTTGGTAAGAATAGGGTTTAATGTCTCACCATGGTCAAAAGCCAAGCTTTGAATAGTTCAAGGCTTCCATTACCTTTCTTTTTAACACGATAGACATATTTCTAACCCTCAACATTCATTTTAGGTGATGAAGCACCAACCTTATACTAAATGGATGCGAAGAAAAGCCTAAATTTCAAGAATTATTGCTACAGACTAGTCAGAATCCTTGTAAGTATGGAAGGTGTACCACACTATTTGATTTTATATCCTGTTATATACGGAATCCTACTTTTTCTTGATTTCTTCAACATTCTCCATAAGCTCATGGGTATCGGAAGAACATGATGCTTATCTTTTAAGGGCAGAGCCACACATGGGATGCTTATAGAAGGCTTACATCCAGGGGCAAAGCTAGGATTATTTGTTGGGAGGGGGGACAAACTTAATATAACAAGATATAATATTTATTTTAATTTATTGCACATGAGATGTAAAACTAAACCTGCATAATTTAGTTTTATTCAAATAACTCACTACAAACATATAATAACCTTTGTATAAGGTAAAAGGTTTAGAGTAATACCAAATTGAATCAAAGCAATGAAGTTAATTTCATCTTCATAATGTATCCATCACTTTAATGTTGTTGGTCTTTATACTTATCAAATATAAACATAGAAAGTATATAAGAAACATTAGCTAATGTGAATCATTATTTATGTTTGATAAACTTTGAAATAAAGCAAAAAATAATAAAGAATCAATTCTTCTTAGTATGTTCATCGTTTAACCTAAAATCAAATCATATATCATAAGAAAAAATTGATAATTTTGGTGGCTCTGCTAAAAATAAAACATTAAAAAAAGATCCAAGCATAATAAAAAAAAATCAATAAAATATATCTAATTAATTAGAAAAAAATCATTATAACAAGAATTCAAAAAAACAATTGATAAAACTAGTAGATCTGAGGAAAAACAAAAGGAGCAAAAGTGGTAGAATTATTAAAGAACCTCATCAAATTATTAACATATCAAAACAAAACAAAAATATATTTTAAATTTAAATTACCTTGTTTTTTTTTATGAAAGATAAATTAATTGATGACTCTGCAAAAGTGTTTTTATCTCTCTGTTTGATCGGCTGCAGCCTGCAGGATTTATATTAGGATAAACTAGTGGCTTTATTTTTTATTTCACAAAATAATGCCTTTATATTTTTATTTTTCTTTCCATGTAGATCAAGAGTAAATTAGGAAATCAAAAGCAAAGTCATAATTAATTACTGTGATAAGACCCACCAATATGACACCTTCTTTTTAAAAATTAAAATGTCTTGAGGGGGGCCCAGCCCCTGCTTCACACCCCCCCCCCCCCGTTATGCCCCTACTTGCATCAACCATAATGAGAGTGATGAAGCTTACATATAAGTTAGGAAAGGCAGGACTCTAAAGCCCTAGAGTTTAAGACATTTAAACATCTTTAGTAAACATTCCATTGAAGAAAGCATTGTGAATGTTAAGTTGTCAAATAGGCCACTCATAGGAAATAGCCAAACTTAGAACAACCAAATTAGTGGTTGGCTTGACAATTAGGCTTAATGTCTCACCAAAGTCAATGTCCTCTAGTTGAAGAAATTCTTTAGTAGCAAAACAGGCCTTAAATCATTCAAGGCTGCCACCAGCTTTCTTTTTACGACGATAGATATATTTACAACTCGCACCATTCAAATTTGAGTGATTATGCACCTAGTGTATTGATACAAAAAAATGAGCTTAAATTTCAATAACTATGACTACACTTGCTAGAATCCTTTTTTAAGAAATAGCCAAGTCAAACATGAACTTTACTAGGTTCTATATCGTTATATAAAAAATAAAGCTACTGTGAATGCTACAATGATTATCTTATGACTCTATCAAGAAGAAAGATTAGATAAAAATTGCCTAAACCCTAACACAATTTTTAGTTTAGGATTGGTTACTTCTATTATATACATATCAACATGTATTGCGACAAGTCTATACATGTTCAGTTTCCATATTTGTCTTATGGCTCTATCAAGAAGAAAGACTAGACAAAAAATTGTGTGTAAACCATAACTCAATTATTAGTTTTACACACACACACACACACACACACACACATATATATATATATTATATATATATATATATATATATATATCAAAGCATATTACAACAAGTCTATACATGTTATAATAAATGGAAATTGTATCATAATTGTCAGTTTCTATATTTAGCTGAATGGAAAATCAACTTTCTTTCAATTTCCTTATCATTCCCCTACAAGCTCATTGGCATCGATAGATTATGGAACTTGTCTTTTAAGAGCAGAAACTATGAGGTAGAGAGAGCTTTGGTAAACATATTAGCAACTTGATTTGTGGTGCTAATATATTAAAACTCAAGATCTGTTATAGCAACCTTGTCATTTACAAAAAAAAAAAAATGATTTCCACATGTTTATTACATGCATGAAACATCGGGTTGTAACTAAGATAGGTAGTGTCATAACTCATTTCTAGGTTATTCCCCAAATTCATCTTTTAAAAAAATCAAAAAATAAATAATAATAGCAAGAAGACTTGTATTTTGGTAAAAATAAGCTAGGAGGATTTCAAATATAAAGGAAGCTCAAGTTGCAATTTCAGATGGAATTGAGAGCATAATTGTACCCCTATTATACCCAAAACTGAAAAGACAATATAGATTCAAGGTCAAATTAAATCATTATTGACAAATATGCATAAAAATGATTTTTAGGTGCCATAATTATCTGAAGCCCAAGAATGTCAAATATATATTCCTTACTCACTCCCTCATGTGTTTTCACTCCTCTCATGTTTCACTCAAATATGTTTGCTACGCCTTTTTCCTCTTGTCTCACCTTTCTTCGACTCCTGCAGAACTGAAATCAAAGCCAAATATAATAGTTGTAATAATGTATCCAAATATGTGTATATGACTCAAGAAGCAAGAAAAATATGAAAACAAGCAATAACAAAACTACAATTTTCCAAGTAACAAGCGAATTTGTATAAGAAATGAACGTTTTTGAAGATGTAAAGAAAAAAGATGCAAAGATTATATAAAAAAATTTAAATGAAACCTATATATATATATATATATATATCGATTATGATGTTATTACACTATCATAATTGAAAATAATAGTAGCAAAACAAATTTGAATTACTAACGTAAATTAGACCTATTACAACAAGTTCCAATCTTGAATTTAGTTCCTATAGAAAAAGAGCTCCAAATAAGATCAAGTTGTATATGAGGTGCGAATAGGACTCTAAGAACTAGTATATAAAATTTGAAAATTTTCTGAATTGGTTTGGACCAAATTCTCCCTTATTGTGTACTATGGTAGATTCGATAAAAGTGACTTTTGGACTTTTCTTTCTTTCTTTTTTTTACACTTTATGCTACTAATATATTTTGATGTAGCAACAAATTAAAATAAAGCCTTTTTTAATGAACCCTAGAAGAAAACTACCAAGCTCTAGACATGATATAATCAAAAATCAAATCAAAGACAACTAAACCTAAGAAAGTTAGAACTAACTAGAAGAAAATAAAGGATATAACCTGATTTTTAGAGCCTAGATCAGATCATAACTTATATGAGTCATTTGATTACATGGTTAAGCAACCCCTAACGAAGTAGATAACAACTCAAAATGCCGAAAATCAGATTTGATAGAACTCTAATCCAGAGGTAACCCTGTAACTAAGAACTAAAGGTAATGAAAAAAGACTTGAACTCAAAGATAATCTTGTATCTAAAAACTCTAAGTATATGAATGATGTCACAAAGCCAATTAATCTTCAATGAGTTAGTATACGATCTTTGTCCATATGAAGAAAAAGTGTTTTGCCACAAACAAACAAAAGAAAAACTTATGTTTATTCTCTAACTTGCTACTTAAATTTAGAGCTAAAAAAACATAATATAGTCTCCTCTAACTAACCTTAATGGATTCTTTTTGGATTGCAAGCCAATGGGTCTAAACTAGTAATCAACTAACAAAAGTTCAATAATAAAATAAACCATAAACAATGTTTAATGGGCTAGAAGAAACCCAAATTAAAAAATAATTATTCAACGTTAAATAAATAAATAAATAAAATATGATAATAAAAACAAAGTCTTTATGCCAAAAATTTTCAATATAGCCCGAATCTTCAAATTTAGCATATTTTTGGTTTATATTTAGTCCTAAATTCAAACACGTCATTCTCTGACTTGGATCGTATCAGATATTTTAATATCAATTTTGAACCTGACTTAGTTTGCATCAGCATTTGCATTGAGGGTCACATCCTCATAGTGCCACCAGCCAAGCAACACTCCCATTTCAACCAAATAACCCTCTTTCTTTCTTATTCCTCCCTTCAACATGTTGTGCTTTTAATGCATGCAAAACATGAATTAATTCATGTTTTGCAAAGAAAATAAGATGGCTTGGACTTTCATTTAAGCCCAACCGTATGGAAAAGTTGTTGGGTTGTATGTATGCCCAACCAAACCAGGTTGAGCTTGGGCCTCGGGCCCAATAACCCCAGCCTTTAGGCTAAGGGTATATTTGCCAAACACACCCTAATGACTTTCCTTTAGTTTTAGTTTTTCCTCATTTTAAAGTTTCGCCAAACAACCTTTAAAAAATCCTAAAATATATGAGAAAATTCAGGAACTATTTCAAAATTAATCTTGGGTTTGTTGTGTTTTTTTTAGCAATTTTGCATAATATCATATTATAGACTTATACTCTAAGATATGAACCCGATATTAAAATACCTGATTTTTTCTCTCAAATTTTAAGAAAATGTAAAAATTCAAAAACAATCCCTTATTTCAAAAACACAAAAATAAATATTTTTTTAATTTTGTGCATACAACCAAATTCTAGAATTTTTCATGCATATTTTAAAAAAAAAACATTTTATTTTGTTTAAAAATATAAAATGGATATTGTAACCAGTTCATGATTATCTATTAGGATTTGGCAAAAATTTCAAAAATACCACAATTAATTTTTTAATTAATATTTGGGTTATGGATTTTACAACTGTTAAAAATTAGACTTTAAAATGGTTAGATTTTAACTTGATAAGATAGGGACCCCTATACTGAGAAAGACCTATCTTGAACCTTAAATGAGACCAATAGATAGAAATATGACTTAAATTAATAATCAATCAACACAGCTTACCATAGATAAGCTACACTAGAGGTGATACGTCTTTTCCTTGCACAACTAGTCCTCTTACCCATATTCTCGTAGACCATAGGTTTTCTAGTGATTATAATTCTAGGTAGCGACTCCTGAACTTTTCTTATCATAATTTTATGATTAAACACAAAATCCCCTTTAATCTAAGAGGTAGACTCATCATTTGATATCGTGCATGTCATGACAAAGTGCATCGATAATTTAAAGAAATAAAGTGCTATCAGCCAACAATGAACCTAAACTCTTGGAAAGCTTGTTGCTACTAGAGAAAAGAGTTTGCACTAGTTTATAGTTATGCATGTCCGCCTTTTCTAAGAGTTCTACAGCATGTTTACATTGAGATATCATAATACAGTGAAAGGTTGAAACCATTTCAATGCAAATAAAGTAATTTAAGATTCCAAGAATATTAATGGCAAATTCAAAATGTTTGATCTTATAATCAAAATGGCATTTTGATCCTATAATCAAAATTATTAAATCCAAACAATATTCAAAATGTTTGTTCCAAGATAATTACATTGATTATCTAACATGTTCCTTTGGAGTTTGAAAAAAAATTAAAATTATTGATTTTTATATGTTAATGTGTTTCAGAAAACCTAATATAATGAACTCAATCTCTCTATAAATGACTAGAACCTAAACCCTAGAACAAAGAAAAAATAAGATTAAAAAATAAGCAAAACTAAAGGCAAAAGAAGTTAATAAAACAATAAAGAAGAAATCAAATGAGTTGTTGCAAGATGTTCTGAACATATTTCCTTCCACCTCTTTTTAAAATGAGTTTTGAAACCAAAATTGATGCTGAATTAATTCTTCTAATAACCATAATTGTTTTCATTTTGCCTTCAACGCCTGCTAGTGTGTAGGGTTTAAGCCCAAAGCCAACTTTATTGAGGGTCTCTCACTTCTAAAAAGTTTGGTGTTCTATAAACTTATTTTTAGCTTCTTATTATACAAGTTATTAAAACAATTTTATATTCCTTCTACGAGGAATAGAGGGTTTTGGGTTTTATAAAATATGACAACCAAGAGCTTTTTAAGATTAATATCTCATTCACACATAATTTATTTTCATCATGTTATTGCATGTTAAATTATTTTTGTTGGAGAATAATTTCCAATAAAATTTTAAAAGTAAGTGGACTCTATAATTTGATCTCAAATTTATCCATTAATCATGTTTTAAAAATAAATTTATAACATTATTCATATACACATCTCACTTCAAGTCTTTCTCTATTATATAATAACCAAAAGAAATACCAAATACACAACCAATAGAATATTCCTATTTGTATGGATCCTCATATCCTAAATATCATATAAGAGAAATTCTACTTAGTGTGTTGTGATATTCTCTTAGGTTCTTATAATAAATCCATTTAAGATGTATGATATTGTTATTTTTTTTCTTTGGGCTTTTATTATTAATGGTAGGATCCACTTAACCATATAAAATAATATTTAGAGTATTCATTCATGCAAAAGCTTTTTTTCACTTGAAACAAAAGTCTTAGCACTATCAAAACCTCTGAGTTATCTAAACCTCTGAGTTATTGTCATAGGAATTGAATTGTTTATAGTGAATTAACTTTAGTATATTTTATAATTATAACTATTAATTTGGAACTCTCAATGGAATAACTAAACCTAGGGTCAAAGATTTGTAATCAGCAACATATCAATCTACAAATGAAAAAAAAATAATAAAACAAAGCAATAATTAAGATTTATTTAATAGTAGTGTTGTAGGGACATCTCAACGAACCATATATAAAAAAGGTAATATTAGAAAAAATAAGTCGTTGTCTAATTTTATGGTTATTAGAAAACTCTAATCAGTCATCAGAGATTCTAGATAATGGGTTAATTATATAATAGAGAATATAACAATCATATTATATATCTTATCTAAGATAATTAGCTTCATGTTTGTTTTTAATGATAAAAATATCTAATATGCATAAATACTAGGAGTTTGCTTAAACTAGTTTATGTGTTAATTTTAAACTAAACTAAGGGAGTGGTTTTAAACTTAAAAAACAGTCCAATCTCCATCTTAACAAAAGACATGCATATTAGAACAATAAGGATGGTGAGTCATTAAGAGGTATGAACATGTTCTAAACTATATTGGTTAAAATGGGTCTACATACTCTCATTCACACGTAATGGATCTGTATAGGATCGTATCCCGCCCAAATTCAATTGTAATATGAAAAATGATTGTTTGAAAAATTCAAGAATAAATTCACACACGCATTAATATAAACATAGAAAATTCAAATTCAAATAAAAATTAAAAAATAAATATTTACAAATAATATTTATGATTAGAAAAAATAATTTTTAAGGTTTTACAAATAATTACTTTAATAATTTTAAAAACAATGTTGTCACCATATATGACTTCTCTATTGAAGGTGATTGACTGGATAGCTGAAATAGCAGCTCAAAAAAGTATTTTCCAAATGACATTCTAAAACCCACATGTTCATATTCATAAAAAAGAACCCTTCGTTATATATTTTTATTTACAAAATCTTTACTCACAAATTAATCACTTATATTACCTATTTAGGCAATATCTTAGGATAACATCAAGTAATGGTTTGTATATCCTAGGTTGAGATTTTATAAATAAATATAATTAATATGCAACATAAATTGCAATGAAAAATATAATAACTTAAAAATATTTTATACATGTTGAAAATAAAATCATGTATTAAGTGATTTTAAGATCTAAAAAAATAATAATCAGTGACTATTCATTTATCTTAGGTTGATTTTTACATAATATAAAAATTAGAGAAAAAAATATAATATCTTGAAAATACAATAAAATCATGTGTTAAACAATTTTAATATCCTTTTGGTTAATTTATTCTTGATTAATTTACAAATAATAAAACGATTAATGTATAACATAAATTGCAACCAAAAATATTATAGCTTGAAAATATTTTGTTCACATTGAAAATAAAAGAAGAGCATTGAGTGGTTCTATTGTCCATTCAACGGGATATAAGTATAATACTTAATGATGGTTCACTTATATTGATTTTTGGATAATAAAAGCAATTATTATGCAACCAAAATCAAATAAATTTCGAGACCAAATAAACATGTATAAACGATCAACACACATAAGTTTTACATTAAGATCAAACAATTACATCTTGGATAATCTGCTGCAACTCATCTTACCCTGATCATGGGATATTGATATAAATCTTGTTTTGCGTTAAAAATATATATATTTTTAATAATTTTATATTCCTCAAAATTATAAGGACCACAACACTACAAATATTTCATCACAAAACTTATAAATATCAGTAGCATTTTAAAAATTAATCAAAATAAGTTATAAAATGTATTAAGGATCCAAAAACAACCCTTGAAAGCTACTGGAGGTGAATGCAACAGTAGAGGCTTATAGGCTCCACCTGCCACTATTTTTGCCGGTACGTAGAGCTCACGTGTATTTTGGAAGATCAGGAGCTTCTCCCTCTCCTCTTCTTTCCTATAAAGGTGGTGGAGGACACCGCGGCTATCATGAAAGATATCGGCTTAACTTCATCTTTCTCTCCCTCCCTCCCTCCCTCTCTCTCTCTCTCTCTCTCTCTCCTTTTTGATATTGTGCTTTGAAAGTGTTGTTACAGGCATGGTTATTGGTTGAAAAGGCTCTGAATTGAGAGGGCTAGAGAGAGGTTGATCATTGAGGAGAGGGAGGGCCTACTGCACGTTATCTTCTTGTTTTTTTCCCTGAAAGTCCACTTCTTTTTTAATTTCTCTTTTAAAAAATCTCTTTATATTTATCCCCTTATCTTTAGTTGCTTGGAGCTTGGCCCAGAACTTTAAATTTATCCCTTTTATCTTTATGATAGATAGCTTGTTCTCTCCCTCTCATTTATTTTTTTTTATAACATAAATCCCAGACAAACATTTGATTCAGAGACTCAGCTAGTGGCTCGTAAAGATGATAGAATGATTCATACCCTCTGAAGTTTTTATCAATGGACGAAACTTATGGGTTCTCTCTCCTTTTTATTTGTTGGGATGCAATTATACTCCATTGACTCACACTTTCTTTGACTCAGCCAGTGGCTCATGAGGACGGGAGAAAGGGAATCTTTAACGTTTATGGGAGGTGTGAGGTGGGATTTGAATCATTCTTTTTCGTTGGGATGCTCATCAGTCAAAATTATACTCAATACATTTGTCTCTTTTGATTTTCCACCAAAAAAAAAAATAAGAAACACAATGAATATAATGTCACATCATCACAAATTGATCCAACTTCCACATATTTAATTAAAACCATTGCTGATAAATAGATTTGATTCCCATATTAAATAAAGAAGCCATAAAAGTTCTTTTTCATTAATGTTAAAATTAATAAATTAAACATGCTTCTCTAAAATATGAGTCCCCGGGACACAAATTGAAAGAGAATTCTCTATGTTTCATCTATAGGATCTATTATATATACGATGCTATGTATGTTGTATTTTTATATTTTTATTGAATTCTTAATCGTAAGGAAAATCAACTTTTAAGAGTCAATTTTAATGTTAATTGAAACAAGTCAAGTTTGGGGACCGAAATTGGATTTTGAAAAGTTTAATTGGTCAAATCAAGGGCTTAATTGCATTAAATTCAAAGTCTGGTGAGCAATTGAAGACTTAATTGAACAATTCATGAACCAAGAACCAACTTGGAAAAACATGCGCAACTTCATGGACAACAATTAGGCGAATCAAGGGTCAAATCAAAGAAAATAGTAGTTTGATAGTCATCTAGGGATTCAATTGAACAAATCAAAGACTAAGGATCAAATTGTAAAAGGCGCTCAAATTTAGGGCTGACAATTGAATATGACAGGGATGTAATTGTATGAAATTAGGAGTTTAGAAGGAAATTAAGGGTAAAATTAAACAAAATTAAAAAAATAAAGATCAAATTAAAAATTGTCAAATCTTAAATCAAAAAACCTAATCTATAGGGATTAGCCAAAACGACGTCGTTTAAGATACTATACATCTTCTTCTTCAACTTTTAATTGATCAGGTAGGCACTTTTAGGCAAATGAATGCGGCGTTTATAACCACTATAGAGAATGCAACAGCCACCATTCAACTGAGAAACACCCTCTCTACAACCCCATGTCTTTAAAATCAAACGTTTATGCCCATATTCTTTATTGATCTCCATAATATTTAATCCCTAATCAGTTAACACCACAATTTCAATTATCAAGCTGATTGAGTGAACATTTTTAAATGTTTGAATATAGAGTTACATACCTCCAAATAAAATAAAAAAATTGGATTGAAAAGTGTGCACCCCCTCTACCAAGTCCAGATGGTCTTAGGTAACGTTGATATCGGAGTTGTTCCAGCGAAGCCATAGAAGTGATCAACCAATTCAGCCTTAACTGATACACTCATTTGCAGAAAATCACTTAACTATTTCTTGTTTTCCATTTCAAAAACCCCAAAGGATTCCTATCAAGGGTCTAAAACCCTTCTCTAAAGACCAAAACACCTCACCTTGATCTCTAAGTTTCTTACAAAACCACCTAAACCCAAAATCATTGCTTCTGTGGAAAAAGAAGCTAGATTTTAGTTTGTTAAAACCCTAACAAACCCATCTAGAAAACCTAAATCCGCTTATAAAAGAAGGGGCATCCAGAAGCAAATGAAGAAGAAAGCAAAGAGGGAAAAAGACAGCAAAAGAGAGAAGAAGAGAGAAACTTTGGCTAAGGTGTAAGTGATTCAATCTAGAAGGACTTGGAAGCTTCAGCTCTGTCTGGTGAGGTTTGAAAATAAAGAAGAAGGAAGGCAATGTTAAAAAAACTTGATTCAAATTTGAAGATTTCTAAGCTAAAAAGGTATATACTTTCAAACCTTGAAAGTGGAATCCATAAGGCATGCTAGATTGATCTCTTGTGTTCAATGCAAAGTTTTGAATGTTGTGACATGTTAATTAATTGCCTTTACACATTATATTACATGTTATTTTGGTTAAATGAATGCAAAAAATGGCAATAAAAGGAGGTTTATTTTCTGTTAATGGAAAGATACTTCTAGGTTTTAAGTTACTGGTTTGGTCCTTAGAAATGACAAAAGTTGGATTTTGAAGCTCATTTTGTCCAAACATGCCTTCTATTTTTTAGTTGCTAGTTTTTTGGATTGAAAATCAATGCATTTTCTGAGTTTTTTTTTTTTTTTCTTTGGTTCCAATTATATTCGTCATTGATAATGTGGTCTATTGAAATAAGAAAAACATGTCTTAGAGGCTCAAAATATTTGTTCTGGGCTTGTTTTGTCATTATGGACTAGGTTGGTTTTTTTTGTGTTTCAGATAGATTCATTTGTTAAATCTTGCATTGTGCACTAAATTTCAAACAAAACCATACCCTTCTTTGTACGAGAGCTAGTCTAGATTGAGGTTTACATTTACAAAATGACAATGGATGTTCATCATTTTTTTGTTTGTCTTTTTTCATTAGATCTGTTTTGACTAAAAGATTTTTTATTTTTTTATGTTTTTGTGAAGTTTGATCTGTTTTGGTTTTGGTTTTTTTTTTTTTTGTTTGTTTTTAGTCAACCCAATCAAGTCAACCAGTCGGGTTTGCCCAACCAGGTAAAAAAAAATTTCAGATTTGTCTTTAGACTTTGGATTTTTTTTTTAATTGAAGTTTTCATTTAACAATGTGTTTGGCAAGACCTATTTAATTTTTGGGTAGTTTTTATTCCACGGAGTCTATATATATAAAATTCTTTTTGTGTGTTGCATACAACCATGTTTTCTCAAAAATAAAATAAAAAATTATATCTTCTTAAAGAAAATAAAATACATGTATGTCTTATTTTTTTTATCATGCATCTTGGATTTAATAATCAATTTATTGAATCTATGATAATGTAGCCAATATTCCAATAATCACTAATTTTTTAATTCATGAGGATTAATGGTTAAATATTATGTTATAAATGTTGGACCTCTACGTAAGGCTGGTATTTAAATATCAAGAGCTGACCAAAAAATTCTCAGAGTTATTCTAAATATTCATCAATTTTAATTAAAAATAATTTTCACCGTAACATACAAATTATTAAAAACCTTTTTCATAAGAATTTATTTGGGTATACGAACCCATAATAAATTCTTAACATCAGATTTATTCATACGAATAAATCTCAATCTTAAGCCACGAATAGACCATCAATCAGAAAATCATTAAAATATCTAAACCACATAAAGCAGCTTACATCAAGTAGGGTGCGTTAGGAGTGTTAATATCTTC
The DNA here is from genome assembly GCF_005239225.2 of Populus alba. Classification (NCBI taxonomy): domain Eukaryota; kingdom Viridiplantae; phylum Streptophyta; class Magnoliopsida; order Malpighiales; family Salicaceae; genus Populus; species Populus alba. The sequence goes on along the minus strand of NC_133284.1, from coordinate 39,119,795 downwards.
TCTAGGCACAATTCGTCTTTTACCCTTTGAATCTCCAATAAAACTAGTATACACAGATTTCCTAGCGACTTTAAACCGAACAACTAGGTGGCGACTCCTTCAAACCCCCCAACACCTATCGGCCATGTGCAATAATATACAAGATCAAATGTATCTTATGCTTTAAGCATAATGAGTAGATATCAGTCTAATCCAAGTAAAAGTTGCTAAAAGATAGTTAAAAGTATTTTAAAGTACTTTAAAAACAACTAAGAATGTTTTTCTGACCTATAGGGCATATGAACTGGAAGTTCATGGTTATTCAGATATTAGTATTCAATCAGATGTTGATGATAGAAAATCTCAGTCAAAATACGTTCTTACTATAAATGGTTTCAAATTGATTTTCTTAACATTTGAGGAATTATAACAGGTTGTTGCACATTGTACTTGATCTTTAAATATAAATTCAATCAATTATTGAATTGATAATAAATTAAATTGTTTAATTTATTTAATATTATTTTATTTAGAATTATATTTTATATTTGGGCCAACTTATTAAATAACTTAATGGGTCATACATATAAGAACCATCGGTCAAAAATTAAAATAGGATGATTAATCAACTATGACTTGATTGTAAATAAATTTTAGAAATTTAAGATAATTAATACATGAGATAACAACTCTAGACCTATAAAAAATTAAGTAGAGATTTGATTGAATAAATTTCTAAAATTATCCTAAAATAATATATGTAATATTATTTAAGGAGAAAATTGATATTTTAAAATTTAAAAGGTTTTTAGATTTATCTATAAATAGAATATTATGCTTCTTTTTTGTACATTAGATGATAGTATAACGGTATAGAAACATCTAAACACAAATAAAAAGGTCTAACACCAAAAGATATATATCTCTCTTTTCTAAAAAAATATAAGAGATTTTTTTATTGATATATCGTATGGATTACTGTTAATGACTAGGTACTTAGACGATTTATAATTTGTAACAATCCAGCCTTGAAATAATTATTCAAAGTTATAAAAAATATATAATCTTTAGATAATTTTTGTATAAGCTTAAACAACTCTAAATATATTTAGAAATATTTCTGAAAAAATTTTAAATTTAGTATTTCTACTCCATGCATATGATTTAGAAAACCGAACAAGGAAAATTCATGGGCAATTATAATTGTTGGCACTGAAACATCGCAAACAAACATCGATGGTAACCCGGGGAAAAGCAAATTGTCGTTGTAAGCTACAACATTGGAAAACGAAGATAAACTATTATCCCAGAAAATATGAAACTGGACTAAAATTGAGAACTCATTCCATTTAAACAATACAGATCCGATACATATGGTTTCATGGGAAAGCAATTTAAAAGACAGCTCCATAAATCCTGATGGAACCTGCTCTAACAAAGCATGCCAGGAAACAGGTGTTGCTGCCAATATGCTGATAGTCCTTTTCTCAACACCATCACTGGCATCATCTTCATCCAAACAAGTTGTGTTACTGAGTTTTCTGCACCATAGAAGAACTACATTCTACCATATGTACATGCAACGATTCTGTGAATCTCTTAAATTTTTATGCTCCTATAAGGAAAAGGCACGCTTGTTCAATGAAAAACAACCAAATAAAGTTCAAAGCACTATCTTATTTTTCTAGCATCATCAGAATTGTGGTGACATAAACGCAGAAGATCAGCCATCAGAGCTCCTCGTCCTGGACCCAGCTCAACTAGGTTAACTTTTTATGGCTGTCCCATTTGCTCCCATAGGCAACATTGCCCACACACCAACCATCTGGCTTTACATTGAAACGGTCAAAGTGAAATTATTTTGTCAGGCAGCAATCCACCAAAAAATGACAATTGAGGTGACCAGAATCCAATATCTAACAAGTACAAATGCTGTTCCAATGCAATAGCTCTCTTGCCGCCTTGATGACCTTAAAAATGACACAAGGTTTCCAAGTTCCATGGAACTCAACCAGACAAGATTCAAAAGCTTAGCGATAACTCATTTACCGCACCAAACAAATGGCTTACTTCAGGAGATGTAATGAAACCTCTTTCTACCCCAAACACATCTCGATTAATATAGAACCCAAATCTAGGATTCATCAAAACTTCTTCCTTATACTCTGCCACTGAGATTGGGCCACCTCGGAACTGAAAAACCATCCATAACTTACAAGCAAGGTTTTTTCAAGGACATCAGCACAAAAACATAGTTTCATTGACAACATTATGAAATTTAGCATCCGCTTCTGCCAAGAGTTTCAAAATCACATGTATCTAAGTTCCAACTACAGCATTTCCTGATATTGTTAGATCTTGAAACTGGACGTCTTTAATAAATCCATCAACGTAACTCTATTTAATTGTAAAATCTGAATCAAACAGAGTATCTCCATTTCAAAAACAATAAAAATAAATTAGTGGGCCACCTTGATAATGCCGTTAAGGTGCTTGACAAGCTCAGACTCTGATGTGGGTTCATGAGAATGCTCTAAAAAACAACAATTACCAATGAGTATAAAAGAAAACTAATTCAAAAAACACCGCAAAATTTTAATTTGAAAAAAGAAAGAAAACAAAAAAAGTGAAGAGAAGAGAAATGGGACCAGGTGGATTATAGAGGGCTGAACGTTCAATGGAGATGGAGGTGCAAGTAGGAGTCTGGTCGAGGTGCAAGTAGGAGTCTGGTCGGTATTCTTGCCCTTCAAGTGTTCGATGAAAGTACTCTTAGCGCTTTGTGATTCTGGAGAAGAAGAGAAAAGAAGACATTTGGCTAGGAAAAGAGTTGAACTTGTTAATGTTGTTCTTGTTTATCGGTATAAAAGAGGAAATGATGGCAGGTTCAAGCTTGCTTTGGTAAGTGGTAACTGTCATGCAAGCATTTTTTGTTGAGCTTTCTTTCTTTGATTTGTTTTTTTTTTTTTTTTTTTTTTGGGTTTTGTATAATTGATGAACAAGAATAACCTTAGAGCGTTCATCTGCGTTCTTCAATATATAATATTTATAAGTAAATATTGAAACCTAAGCATAATGTGGGGATGTAGCTCAGATGGTAGAGCGCTCGCTTAGCATGCGAGAGGTACGGGGATCGATACCCCGCATCTCCATTTTTATTCGACGTGTGATTTATCTCTTATTTGTTAATTGTTGAAACTTGAAAGAGGATCTTCGAGCCAACTAGCTAGTAGAATTTAAACACAATAGCCCGTTGGCACGTGCTCGGGTCGGGTAAAAAACAATTTAAACACAAAAAATGAATCTGCATTTATTGTTAAAGCATTTTCTAGTATAAGAAAATTCTATAACAAAATAGATCCATAGTATCCATTAATAAATGTTAAAAATAAGTTGTAGATGCTCATTAAAATATTTAATATTGTATCTCCGGGAAGTCTTTAATTTTTTATTTATTTATATGGAAATAATATTATATATATATATATATAAAGAGTAATAGTTTAAATTTTATAAAAAAAATACTAATTTGCTAGTATAATTCCTTATTTTCTTATTAATACCTTTTGTCTCTAAAAAAAAAAAATTTCTATGCCATTCATTTAATAATAAAAAAACATTAAAAAATAGACAATTTAAAATAACTATAAAAAAGATATTTTTTAATTAAAACCTATTTATCATATTAACACGCTATACTTTTTTTACATTTTTTATAATAGAATATATGTGTTTTAGACACCATCTTCTTGTAATCATGAAAAAACTTATTGCAGGAATAATATTCTGAATTTTGACATGAATGTATAAAAAAACATAAGAATAGTAAACCACTTCATACGTTGTTGTTGTTGTTGTCGGGGACTATTTGGAAGTATTATTAACCCAAGTCCAACTCCTTGATTAACTTGGGTTTGAAATTAAACCATGTAAAAGTTGATTAAAACGAATTAACAAGCTCAAATGCTACCTAATAGATCAAGTCAAAACTTTGTTTGACTTAAAAAAAATTAAGACAAAATCTATATATATATATATATATATATATATATATTGAGAGAATGATATTTTGGATTAACATGTGTCTTTAAAACACCATTATTTTGATTTTTAAAAAAAATATCGACATAACAATATTTTGAATTGATTTGGGTTAGTTAGAGTTAACCCACCAAACTAACAATCTAGGTCATGAAATAGTTGAGTTTAATAAGTTTTTTCGAAAAAAACTTATTTTTTATTTAATTATACAATAATAACAAAAGGCATGCAAAGGAAAGCCACCAAACTAAATTTAAAAATAATAATCATAAAGGGTTGTATTAAAATAGTGATTGCTAATATTATAAAAAAGAATGTTATAAACTTATGTGAAACTAAAATAAAAATTAAATGGTATTAAATAAAATAATATTCTAAATCTATTTAAATAAGTTTTTATTAAAATCGATAGAGTACATATTAAAAAATAAAGGTTAAAACAAGGCTAGCAACTAGGCTTGGATGGACCTGCATGCTTGGACCATTAAACAAAGGCTAAGCACATGGGCTGCAAGTCCAGGTCTGCATATTTGTCCTTTCTATGTTATTTTTCTTAAAATGATAGTACAACACATCATTCATCTATTTTTGTTTTAAAAAAGAAAAACAAAACAAAAGATGCATTGTCTATAGTGGTATACAACACATCTTTTATAGTGGTCAATGACATGTTTATCAACTAGTTGCATTTTGGCCACCTTAGGTGGCCAAAAAATAGCTAAAAATCTAGTAGCAACTCCTTGCACTCAAAAAACTTGTTTTCAACCTTTTCTGATCTAAAAATCATGAGAAACCCTTATAAACCTCGATAAACTCGTATCTATCCTCAATACAACTTTTAATTAATTTAAAAACCAAACATTTACCAAATTCAAAAACCAATCCTAAACCCTAATATACTTTTTATGGCAAGATAAGTAGTAAAAAACATCATAATAGAGCTTTTATTTTCAAATAGAATTCATTGATACCAATAGCGGGTTTTTTTTATCGTTGAAATATGGTCAACTAACCATTTTATCTCTCCTCCCTTTTTTCCCAGTGAATTCATCTCTCCTCTTTCAAGCTTAGGGATGGAAAAGGGAACAAAATGAAGTTTTGAACCAAAACATAAAAGTCTCAACAAACAGGGATCAAATATAAAACAAAAAAACTTTGGGGACCAAAACTTTTTTTAAAAAAATGTGCCTCATGAATAGTTAAAAAAGGTTGCATATTTGTTTCACATTTATATTTAGTCCTTGAAGTTTCAATTTATTTTAAGCAATAAAATTGAATTTTATCTTGCCAAATCAAGTATAAACTTAATGCTTGAAAGTATTTTTTTTACACTACAAGAATCTGGTTAAAAGCATGCATGGAAAATTAGTATATTCATATTATATGAAAATAACAAGGCCTTCACATTAGCAAATAAGGGTAAAACATTTTTTTATTATTATTATTTCCACTAACAAGTTTTTATAATGGATCACAAGTACAAAAAAATAAAAAACAGAAGGGACTTCTTTGTTGGTAGAGTTGAAAGGGATGTTACATCTTCATTACCATCAAATGAAGAATTATATGATGTTGTGTCATAATACGATGACATTGTGTTTGATTTTCAGTCTGGTTAGCAAAAGTTTTCTGGTTTTAGTGCGACCCATAGTTAGGTAAAGTAAAGTATTTTATGGGAGCTTCCTTATTGGAAGACCAATCTCTTTTGTCATAACCTTGATTTCATGCATATTGAAAATAATATGTTTGAAAATATTTTTAACATGATTTTGGACTTGAAAGGAAAGACAAATAACAACATGAAAGCTATAATAGATTTTTTTTTTTTTTGACACTATAAAAATATGGAGTTGGTATATGATGGGTCACGAGTCGCAAAGTCTAAAGTCGGTTTTGCCTTAAACAAGAATACACAGTTACTTGTCTACCAATAGCTTAAGAGTTTGAGTTTTCATGATGAAAAGGTTTCGAACATATCTAACTTGGTGAATTTGGAGGATTGCATATTACATGCAATGAACAGTCATTATTGCCATACGTTTATACAAACATTCATTCCATTAGCTTACCATACATTTATCATTTGATGCAAAAGTTGAAGGCCCAGTCCGGTATGGATGAATGTGTCCATTCAAGAGGTTAGAGATTAGCATGCATTATAATTAAATTTCTATTGTTTTTTTAATTCAAAACATTCATTTAATTTCATGAAGGTATTTGTTCAATCTTAAGAGAAAAGTGAAAAAACAAAGCATGTGTTAAGGTTTCGATATGTGAGACTTATATTGTTGAAAAAATTTCAACATTTATCTCGTACTATTTTAAGTCTCACTTGAAAACAAAAATCAACTGTGTTCTAAGGCATGAAGATGGTGGGGACGTGCCTCTAAGTGAAAACTTGTCAATATTCTCTCATCTTGGACGACATGTACAAAAAAATGTTATGAGAGGATGTTACTTGACAAAAGTTAAATTTAGACATGCACATAATTATGTGTTATTTAACTACGATGAACTAAGACCTTTTATTCAATAAGTATCATATACTATAATAAACTGATAGATTGAACAATTCCTCATAGGCAACATCATTAATTTTTACTATTTTAAAACTCACAGCTCACTGAATCTCAAATCTTTTGATTACAAAATGAACAATTTTTCACGGGGTTCAGAACACATATAAGGACTGTTTAATCATTCTTATCTCTAGGAATACTAAATTTCATTACATATTTCTTGTTAATTGTTAATAGTTTTAATTTATGTATCAGGTTTATTAATTGGGAGAGAATGATATTGTTACTTTGAATTTACCATGTTTAAGTCTTGAAAAAAAGGTGAAGTGGTATAATGGGTATTTCATCAATTAACATGTTTTTCATACTAAAGAGCATGGTCAAAGTAAAAAGACATATAACAGTGAAGTTTGTATTAAGAGATCAACTTTTAAATATGTCTTAAATATAACATGGAAAAGCACCATCACTCATGCATAGTATATGTTTTAAATATTTATAATGATGTTAAATCAGTTCTTCGGATTTTGTTTAAGTCTTAAAATTGAAATCTAACTAACTAACTACACACACACACACATGCACAAATTATTGTGTTCTAAGTCAAAAGAAATATACATTACCTTTCTTTTTTATATGTTCCAATTTCTTCTTTTAAAAATTACTCTAATCTTCTGAAAACTTGAATATGACAATATATTTCCTCTCGTTTTAAAAAATTACATTATACATTGGTCAATATAAAATTTTAATTTTGATTAAACTATAAAAACACCCTTATAAATAATATAACCTAAAATCCCAATTTAATTTCCATTCTCTCTTTAGGTCTATTGAACAAAGCAAATAATACATCAAAGTCTCTTTCCCCAACTATAATTTCTTTCCATAATGAACAAAAAAAAACCCTTTTAAAAAACAATTATTTCAGACAAAAACCAATATCACCACCAAGTATTAAAAGGGCTGTTACATCACCGCTACCGTCAAATGAAAAATTGTATGATGAAATCAGTTATACAAACAATTGTAATGTATTAGTTTTATTTTGATTTTGATTTCTTGAACTAATAGTGATGATATTTTTAGGTTTACTTTATCTTGAATTAATTTTTAAGAGTAGGGATGTGGAAACAAAGAACTTTAAACTCTTTTTTTAAGAAATAATATGTCAATCTCCTGGAAAACAATGCATTTGTTATAGCTACTATTCAAACATAGCAACTCTTTTCCAAGATCTTGACAAAATAACCATGAATTTGAGGAACTCAATGAACTTTCTTCTAAAGCCAAAAAATCAGTATGAAAAAATGAATGCTACTTTTTTAGAACGTGATCCAGCACTATGTCTAATGATGTTGAATTTTCCCGTTAACCAAATAACAAAAATCCATCGTGCTTATCTTAAAATTGGTCCATTCCAACCTATCCTTTCATAGTATTCTTTTTCAAAATATGAGAATCATCATCATTGATTTCAAGGTTCTTGGTTTAAAGCATATCTAAGTTGGCTAGAGTACTCAAATATAGTGAAAGCTATATTTTATCTACTTTACTATCTTTTTGGAAAGTCAACAAGAAGGTCAGGATCAAATGCTTTTGTATTCAGGGTCAAGGATATAATGATGTAAGCAATATATAGGGTAAGTGGGAAGGACTCCAAGCTTTGTTTCATAAAGATTGTCATTTTGCTTATTATGTACATTGTCTAGCCCATAAGTTATAATTAGCTCTTATTATTGCATTTAAAGAATGACGAGTTACAACTTGCTCAAGCAATTAAAACCAGCTATAGGAATGATCAAGATGAACTAGAGACATGAAAAGGAGTAAACAATACTAGTACCTTACAACAACCTAGTGATACTTGATGAGGTTCTCATTTTCAATCAATTTGTAGCTTGTTAACAATGTTTAGTGCAACTTGTAAATTTATTGATATTGTCTCTAAAGATGGAGCAAATTATTCTTAAAGATGAGATGTGAATACAGCTTATTTGGCATTAACATATTTTGAATTGTTTTTCATATTGCATATGATGAAACAATTATAGGAATTACTGATGTTTTATACCAATCTTTGCATCAACAAGATTAAGATTTTACCAATGCCATAAGTTTAGTTTCAACTATAAAGTCATTGATTCAAGAGTTTTGGAATGATGGATAAGAACTTTTACTTCAAAACGTTAAAAGCATTTCATGCACAAAATGATATTGATATTCTTGATTTGAAAGCACAATATACAAGAGCTCGTGGCAAATTTCATTATCAAATTGAAGTTCTCACAACTTTAGAAAATCATTTTAAAGTTGATATATTTATAAATGCTATTAATTTTCAATTATAAAAGTTTCAATTCCAACATTATAAGCTTGATATACCAAAACATCTAAAGTTTGACTACTATTTATGAGTTGTATAAAGCAATGACAACTTCTAGTAGATTAAAAAAAAAACTATCATTTATTTGATATATTAATTCAACCAATCCTAACTCTTCATATATTTATGACAATTACAAAACTAGCATTTTCTACCATGAAGTTGATGAGAACAAGGCTCTCTAGCAAAATAAATTATGGTTTTCTTGCCAACGATTTAGTTGTTTGTGTATAAAAAGAAATTAGTATAAACTTCACAACATATATTATTATGAATGAGTTTCACTCAATAAAAAATCATCGAAGATGACTTAATTTAGATCTTTTTTTTGTGTTATATATATATATATATATATATATATATATATATATATATATATATATATATATATAATATATTTGCCATCGAAAAAACAGAAGGAGACGACAGAGAAACGCCACCAATTCACAGCTGCGGGTAGCAGGAAACCGTGGGCCTTAACCCTGATTCATCTAATTTCCTAGCTGTGTTGCATGGCTGGATGCCGAGTTAGCCGTTAATTTGGAAACTTCTAGGAACCCCACATGCATGCTCTAGGTGGGACCGCCTGCGCACATGCACATGTCCCCTAATCTTTGCGGTGTAGACTTTAGGACGCTTTTCTTGCATATTTTCTTTGCGGTGCTAGTCTTCTTTCTGATCTGGCCACATGATGGTTGTTAATTTGTGGAATTCAAGGGTTCAAGAAAATTTATTCATTTTCTGATTATTAATTTTTTAGATTTGAATTTTGAAATTAATATTTAGATTAATTTATTCTTCTTAAATCATCAAATCAATATTAAATATACATCGTTTAAGATTATACAGGAAAAAAAAAATCTCAATCAACATATAAAATGACTCAGATATAAACGGACTCGAACATATTTTTTACTAAATCAATAAAAAATAAAATTAAAGAGCCGTGTCCTATGCCTTGTTTTTGTTGCGGCAAAAGAACAACCAGATATCTTCTACCGACATTTTTATATACAAAGCCGTTTTATTTTTTATTTTTTATT